>NC_141018.1:22686053-22856645 GCF_052327205.1 Somniosus microcephalus | reverse complement strand
GATGTCCATCGGGGCATGCAAACCACTACCTGATCCAGGCAAGTTCTCAGCAGGGACAACCCAAGAATTAATGAAAACAAGCGTATTTATACACAAAGATGAGCAATGTCAAATGACTTGCTCTGGACCCATCAACTCTGAGATTGTTGTCACATGATCTTAATGTGTCATATGCTATTATACCAGTAGATGGCAATGTCTCGTCACATACATTCCATTCCCACTGGAATATAAGTGTCATTATGTAGAGGACAAGACAGTTTTGAATGGTTATAAACTTCACACCTTAATAGAATGAAATTTTGAAATGTCGGGTCCGAGCTAGCTATAAATCTTGCACAAACCCTTTGATGCTTCTTAAATTGCATTAACCCAACTTAATCGAAACTATGTGTTAGCCTCGACCACACACCCATAACACAAAGACATTCATACTGACTTCTGTATTGATAAGCTATTTTTCCTATGATATTATACACGACCCTACACCACCCCATTCCCGCTCTGATCCCATCCGGCTGCCATTTTGCCCAGGGCCTTCACAAGGGTGGCCCAGATGCCTGCCTGAATCAGGTGGCAGCCTCATTCATTTATGTAAATTGGGGTCCTATGACGATGCCATTGCGAGGTACAAATGGGCAGATACCTGCAGAATCTGGGCCAGTCGCTGTGTAAACTGTGGGGACTGAGCAAATGACCTGGAACAACATTTAAATTGCATTGTTGCCACAATATTTTATTATAAACATTAAAAGCCCCTTCAAAAGTATCTACAATCACATGGGTAAGAACGGGGCAAAGAAGTAATTCTATGATGGCTCTGGCCTTTATGTTAAGTTAAATAGCTAAGCACACTGTTATTCATTTTAGTCGCTGTCCAGTTGAATGCTCATGAAACAACCTATATTCAATTGGCAAATCGCTTTAAATTAGGAGACGAGTGTCATGTATTAGCTCATTTTCTTCTTTTACATTCTAAAGAGCCGGGCTTAAATATAGCCCTGAGGAAGGTGAATAATTCCGTCATATCCTATAATATGGGAAAGTCACACACTAACGCACCAGAGGACAGAGGGGAGGGTGACAGCAGTTGGGCACAATTGTGCAGTCAACATAATGGGGAGAAGCGACTCACCTCTGGTGTGCCTGTCAACATAATGTAGGGAAGCAGAGGTCACGACTGACCAGAGCCGCATCTGCAAGTATTTGTTGTTGAGAAAAATATCCTTTCCTCCTTCAGAGCTAGCGTGGTCAGCGGAAAAAAGTCAAAACTGGTCACTTCCCACCACAATGTGCATGGTGTGAATGGGCACTGTTTTTGCATATGTTGCCCTGTGTCCTTGTACTGAAATGCTAAATAAGCCCGGCATAAACAGCTATGACGTAGTTGATTGATTCATGTGTGAACCAAAGTGCATGTACATGCTGAAAAATACTTCTAAAGTTATATAATCAGCAGTTCATGGAAACAGTTCCTCTATGGTGTTCTGTTTTAGCTCCTGTATTTTCTTCTGTGTCCAGCCTATCACCTTGTTTCAGTGACCATATGTCATGCTCAAGATGTACGCCTTCGCAAAAAACATCGTGAAGTATTTCATCTACCTGGAGGAAATGTTCCCATTAAAAGTGACAGGAAAGAAGCTTATTCAAAACAATTAAAGGGCACTACAGCTGTAAGTCAAAACAACTGCATAACACGAAGTGCTGTCCAGAACTCTTTATAACTTAAGTTTTCATGTTAAGAACAGAGTGAACTCATGAGTCGTAAGCAGCTTGCCTTAATAGTCGAAATGATGCCACGTGATGTTGGTAGTGAACGTGTTATTACAGCCAAGATTTTCCGGGGGGTGGGGTCAGCGGGCACGACCGGTGGCGGGTCAGGTGGGAAAGTGGTTTTTTTCCGCAGCAGGTGGAAGCCCGCTGTGAACCCACCGCCACACGCCTTTCTCAATGTCGGGTCTGTCAGACCCGACACACAGCGGCGGGGGACCCAATTCGGGTAATCATGACCTTGTCTAGACATCATTAAGAATTTATTTTAATTACCTTTTGATGTTACGAGCTTGCTCACGGGGTCCTCACTGCTTGGGGGTCACATCTGTTAAGCTGAGGCGGGAGATGAATGACCATTAAATCAGCTGATTGCTTGACAGATTGAAATGTGCTATAAAAGCTTCCACCTCACAGCTTTTCACTTTCCAAGCTCAGAAGCTGTTGCTTACTCCATTTGGAAGCCAGATTGAACTTTATGCAGGTTGCAAGTGTTTGGAGCAAACTCTCTATCCAGTGTCACCTCATTGGAACAACCTCTCTCACCATTGACAGATCACTTCTGTCATCTCAGCTTCACCTGCCATCTATTCCATTAGCATGGGTACCCTTTATACTCTCTCACCTTGGTCCTCAGAATCCCATCACAATCAGCCCCAACACCAGCAGCACCAGGCACACCAGCAACACCAACGACAACACCAACTTTCTCCGCAATCAACTGATGCTGCACAGGACAGAGGGCATCAGCACCCAACCACATTGCTGCCCAGGATGCCAGGGACGGCCTCACCAGGGCCAGATTTACTTCACTTGATGCTGGCTGCCACATGATGCTGCAGGTTGGCACCACCCCATACCAACACCATAAAGCATCCCTACAATGACCAAACCATTCCTTTCACACTCATCACCATTGCGGGGGATACCGTTATGTCTCACCATTCACTGTAACTCACTAAGCCACTTCCAAAGGTGCACACAAATCTGTCCAAGAACACAAAGTGTTGTAAAGGGTTTTCTCCTATTCTGGTCCCCCATTACACACACAGTTCTTGGACATCAGGATTTATAAGAACAAAATACACATGGCACTAGGTTTTGGCTCAACCTTTGATTCGTTCGTTTATTGAACACACACACACACACACACACACACAATTACTTCCCTAGTATAAATCCCTACGATTTAGATCAGGCTAACTACCCCAAAATACAAACCCCTACGCAAGGGTCATTTGCATCAACACAACATGACACAGTTAAACCCGTCCGCGATTTGACTGTTACATATAAACTTACCCAGACTCGATCACAAAACCCTTATTGTGATCTGACTGAAACTCACAAACTTATTCAAACTCAATCACAAAGCCCCCTCTATGATTTGACTGAAACATACAATCACCACTCCCGGTCGGCTGTCTCTTGAAGTTGATAGTAAGACCGAATCTTTCTGCTTCTCTGTTCTTCCGTTGGCTTCCCACACCACTCTCTTCGAAGTGCCTTTTACTTTAAACCAAAACCAACTTGCAGTATCTTGAAACACATTTCTTGCCCTTCAAAATGTGTGAATGTCTCTAGCAGAGAACTCTTGATGGCTAATTGTCCCTCGTATTGTCCATTGATTAGAGATACCTTTCTGACAATGCAACCTTCCCAAGGTGACTGCATATGCGAAGTTTTTGGTTTCTGTTAGCATTCATGTTCAAATGGTTCAAGGCCCGGCCCAGTGTCTAGGCCTGCACTGATACTAGTTATTCTGGGGCCATAGCCTTCTTTAACAATATAACCCCTTAAGGTAAATGAATATGCGAATGATCTTGTTCAGAAGCATGCGTTTTTTAGATTGTCTGTGATCATTGATATCCAGTCTCTTGATGGTTCATCTGCAATCTTTGTTGCCCATCTCTTTTTGCGGGTTGTGCAGTTCTGGGTTTTTATATTTCAAAGTCCAATTTTTACCGTTGGGGGAGGAGCGGATCCTACAGTGTTGAAAATAAAGGTTTCAATGTTTGACAGCACATTAACAGAAACTTCACATGAACATTGAATAAAACACCCAAGTGCCTACAGTTGTGTGTTGTTAGTTGGTATGACTGCACTAGGATGAGGGTGAGTGTGAGAGGTGGCTAGTGAGATGGGGAAGTGATAATGTAGATAGAGAGGGATGGGTGGAGGTGCAAGGTAAGTTGGTGTGAGTAAGGATGTGCAGGAGTAGGGTAGGGAAGGCAGAGTGATGGGGATGTGATGAGAGGCACAGCAGGATGAGGTTGAGTGTGGCTTTGTAATAACATTTCATGATCTAATGAGATCATTGAAATGTTTGCAGCACTGCACCCAGATCCTCCTGACTACATCCCTGCTTGTGCCCTCCTCTGCAATGTGCAACCAGGCTGCATTCATCTCCTGCAGAGGTCTCTTCCACCCATGGGAAGGGAAGAGAACCTCCCTGCGTGCTGTGACTATGGAGGGAGTCATGGGAGAGCCTGGGTGCAGCCGTGCACCTCTGTGCAGTGCTTGTCAGTGTTTGCAGCACCACAATGCTGTAGAACACTCACAGCACAACTGTCAAAATAAAGTTAGCCATGGTCCCTTTAAGGAAACCGACTGCTGAAGTGTCATTAAATGACATCACCAGACCCGTTTCCTCTAATTGGCCCAATCAAGATAAATTCATTTCAGACAGCGAGATGAAGCCAGCAGCGGGGTCGGGACCCGCAACCGACGCCGCCCGCCAGGGACCCGCCGAGGTCAGCAAAATCGCGGCCCACGTTTTTGACAAATTCTTCTATACGCCATTTCTTTTTACAAGGCAATAACCGTTTTCAAACAGGTGAACAGCTCCAATGAAATAGCGGCGAAAGAATTTCACACGATCAGCAGAACGCAGTCATAACTAATTTTCCAACCAAATGGCGGGAAGAACACCAATGTGCATTGCCGTGTCAGCTGTGGCTCAGTGGGTAGCCCTCTCACCTCTGAGGCAGAAGGTTGTGGGTTCAAGTTCCACTCCATGAGACTTGTGAAATCACAAGCTTTCGGAGCGCTGCTCCTTCGTCAGGTGAAGTGGAGAGATGCATATAGGCACAGCATATATAGTCAGAGAATAATGCCAGATGATTAGAGGTAATCTTTCTAACTGCCATTATCACACCTCGGCAGAGAGATAATCACAGTAATCAAAGGTGTGAATGGTGTCCAAACAGGTTAGTCAGGAAAACATTACATCAAATTACAAAGCTTGTGATTTCAAATAAAACTGTTGGACTATAACCTGGTGTTGTGTGACTTCTTACATTTGTCCATGAGACTTGAGCATAAATCTAGGCTGATGCTCCCAGTGCAGTGCTGAGGGAGTGCTGCACTGTCGGAGGTGCTGCTTTTCAGATGAAATGTTAAACTGGGGGCCCGTCTGCTCTCTCAGGTGGACGTAAAAGATCCCAAGGTACTATTTTGATGAAGAGTGGGGGAGTTTTCCTCTGTGTCCTGGCCAATAGTTATCCCTCAATGAAAATCACTGAAACAGATTATCTGGTCATTATCACATTGTTGTTTGTGTGAGCTCGCCTGCTGCTTTTCCTACATTACAAAAGGGACTACACTTCCAAATGGTACTATATAATGCAAGCCTTTCTTTCTTTCTTTGACCACGAGTTTGTGTGCTGGTTTTAGCATCTCTAGCATTTGATTACAGATATTGAAGAGATCAGTGAAAATACTGACAGAGAAATTAATTGTGATTTTATTCTCGTTGAACTTTTAGCAGTGCCCTCTGACTTGAACAAGTATTCTGAGATATAATCATTTCAGAAATCTGCCCTGTGTCACGCACAACGTGTTCAAATGCCAGGAAACAGCCGCGTATTTCTTTATCCCTGTGTCCCTTTTCCTTTAATCTTCACTGCCCTCTTTTTACAGGCTTGACACCTGAAATAATTCATTGTTACTCAGTCGTAAACTGCGCAGTGGTTTTTTTTTTCCCCCTCTCGTATGAAGAGAGGCTGAATCCCAGTTCATTCCGCTCTGGGTATAATGCCATCTAGCACTGATTTCTCTTGCTGTTTCTCAAGATTATCTTTCCTATTCTTCTATATGATCCCCCCCAAAAAAGCACAAATCCAATCTGTACGGCTAAATTACTTACAATGTTACCTTTAAATAAAGGCCGTGCTTATCACAAAGAAGTTTCTTTTGTCAATAGAGCACCACAGGTTATGGAGCGATATGAGAGGAATGTTTAAGATTATGAAGGAGCGGGACACGGTAGATAGAAACAGTTTGCTTCCAGTAGTTGAAGGATCTAGGTCGTGGGGCCACAGATACAAGATCAAATATAAGAGATTTAGAATGGAGAGTGTTTTAAATCTCATCATCATCAAGAAACTACTCATGAAATAATGCTGGACGGCCAGCTGGTGGCGCCATCCAAGGAGTATAAATACTCGGGCGTGGGCCCAGCTTTGCAGGGACATTTTGTAAGACAAGGAACTAGTGAAGTACAACTAGACCTCCATGTTCTGAAACAAGTTGATTAAAGCCTTGCTTTATTCTCAAACCAAGTGCGTAGTGAGTTTTATTATGTCAGAGCGAAAGAGGAATTTCTTCACACCAGAGAGTTGTGAGGGTGTGGAAATCATTTTTAGGGTTAGCGGTTGAGGCAGAAACGATGTCAACATTCAAGATTAGATTGGATAAGTGGTGACAGAAAAAGAGGATGCAGGGATATGGACGCAGGGTGGGTAAGTGTGATTAGGACCCTCTGATCGCGCAGAGGGTAAATGCTGTCATGGGCTGGTTGGGCCGAATGGCTGCTTCATTGCTGTAACTTCTCATGAATTGCAGTCTCATCTTTTCTAACATTGTTTGATTATATTCCCTTCTGAATTGTTACATTTGACAAAGTAAGGGGGCGTCAGTGCTGGGGAATGGAATAGAATAGAACAGTACAATTTCCACTTAGAGCTCCACATTGGCGAAGATGGCACTTAATGTAAGGGAATTGTAATCCTTTCCTTGTAAATGGGGTTATGATTTCTTTTACACAAAGCTCACAGAAGAAATTTTTCCCTCAAATGTCAAAGTCAGGCCAAATTATATAACTTCAGAAATGTTTTGCAGTACCGATGCAGTGTAAAGCTCCCTCTACTCTGCTCTGTGCCGTGAAATATTTCACGATGTTTTTGTGAAGGAGTGCATCTTGTACTTGACATATGGTCACCTAGACAAGGTGATAGGCTGGACTCAAAAGAATTTTTTTTTTTTAATCGCTTATGGGATGTGGGTGTTGCTGGCAAAGCCAGCATTTATTGCCCATCCCTAATTGCCCTTGAGAAGGTGCTGGTGAGCTGCCTTCTTGAACCGCTGCAGTCCGTGTGGTGAAGGTGCTCCCACAGTGCTGTTAGGGAGGGAGTTCCAGGATTTTGACTCAGCGACGATAAAGGATTGGCGATATACTTTTAAGTCAGGATGGTGTGTGACTTGGAGGGGAGCTTGGAGGTGGTGGTGTTCCCATGCGCCTGCTGCCCTTGTCCTTCTAGGTGGAAGAGGTCACGGGTTTGGGAGGTGCTGCCGAAGAAGCCTTGGCGAGTTGCTGCAGTGCATCTTGTAGATGGTACATGTTGCAGCTACGGTACGCCAGTGGTGGAGGGAGTGAATGTTTAAGGTGGTGGATGGGGTGCAAATCAAGCAGGCTGCTTTGTCCTGGATGGTGTCGAGCTTCTTGAGCGTTGTTGGAGCGGCACTCATCCAGGCAAGTGGAGAGTATTTCATCACACTCATTACTTGTGCCTTGTAAATGGTGGAAAGGCTTTGGGGAGTCAGGAGGTAAGATTTATGATCTAAAATGCAATCCCATAAAGGTTCTGCTTACATGAACTGCTTCAGAAGTATTTTTTCGTGTAGATGCAGTTTAAAGCTCCCTCTACTCTGTTCTCCTAACATGCAACAGCTCTGACCTCAGAAGAAAAGAACTCCTTCAACCCAGCGCGAATTTCCTCCTCCAGCCATCCTTGTGGCAACTTACACTGAATAGTGAGCACCCACTAGCAAGCTGGTTAAGAGTCCCAGACCCAATTCACTTTGGACTCCTCTACCAAGTAGAGAGAAGAGACTTGAGCCAGAATTTTAACGGCGCTCAGAAGGCGGGTTTGGAGGTGGGTCCGCTGTCAAAATCACAAAGATTGACAGCGGGTCGGTATACCACTGTCAACCCCGCCTCCTTGCCAGTTTTCCAAGTGTTGGGTCTGTCATCCCTGAACAGACCCGACACCAAGTGGCGGGTCAGCCAAGTTAGATACTTAAAAGCTTGTTAAAAGGTAGTTAAGCACCATTTTCCCAGATACTTACCATTTTGCTAGGTTTTTAAACGAGGTTCCCAGAGAGTATGTCGTGTTCTCAATGACCCTCCATTGCTGTGAATAGGTGACAGCAGCAAAAGTGGTATAAAACCTACCATTTCACTGCTGTTCACTTCCCAATCTTAGAAGCTGGCGCATCAATGATTTGGAACCCACTTTTGAGCTTTATGCAGTTTGGAGGTGTTTGGAGTAAACTCTCTATCCACTGTCACCTCCTTGTAGCAAGCTCTCTCACCATTGACAGATCGCTTCTGTCATCTCAACCTCACCTGCCATCTATTCCAGCAGCATCAGTACCCTTGAAAAAATCTCACCCTGGTCCTCAGAATCCCACCACGATCAGCCCCAACACCAACATCACCAGGCACACCAGTGCCACCAACAACAACACCAACTTTCTCCGCAATCACCTGATGCAGCACAGGACAGAAGGCATCATCACCCACGCATATTGCTGCCCGGGATGTCAGCAACGGTCTCACCATGTCCAGATTTACTTCACTTGATGCTGTACACCCTGGCTGCCACAAGATACACCAGGTTGGCACCACCCCACACCAACACCATAAAGAATCCTTACAATGCCCAAGCCATTCCTTTCACACTTATCACCATTGCGGGGGGGGGGGTACATTATGTCTCACCATTCACTGTAACTCACTAAGACACTTCCAAAGGTGCACACAAATCTGTCCAAGAACGCAAAGTGTTGAAAATAAAGATTTCAATGTTTGACAACACATTAACAGAAACTTTCCATGAACATTGGCAAAACCACCCAAGTGCCTACCCTTGTGTGTGTTCTTAGTTGGTATGCTTAAAGTAGGATGAGGGTGAGTGTGAGGGGTGGCTAGTGAGATGGGGAAGTGATAATGTAGATAGAGAGGGATGGGTGGAGGTGCAAGGTAAGTTGGTGTGAGTAAGAATGTGCAGGAGTAGGGTAGGGAAGGCAGAGTTATGGGGATGTGATGAGAGGCACAGCAGGATGAGGTTGAGTGTGGCTTTGTAGTAACATTTCGTGATCTACTGGGATCATTGAAAGGTTTGTGCCACTGCAGCCTGGTCCTACTGACCACATCCCTGCTTGTGTCCTCCTGTGCAATGTGCAACCAGGCTGCGTTGGTCTCCTGGGGAGGTCTCTTCCGCCCATTTGAAGGGAAGAGAACCTCCCTGCGTGCTGTGACTCCCTCCATATGGAGGGAGTCATAGGAGAGCCTTGGTGCAGCCGTGCACCTCTGTGCAGGGCTTGTCAGTGTTTGCAGCACCTCAATGCTGCAGAACACTGACAGCACAACTGTCAAAATCAATTTGGGCATGGCCCCTTTAAGGTTGATGACGCGTCATCAAATGACTTCATCAGACCTGCTTCCTTTTAATTGGCCGGGAACCTTCAGGGCAGGCTTAACAAGCCCAATCAATGGAAAATTCTTCTGACAGAGCAGGATGGAGCCGGGAGCGGGGTCGCAACCCGCCACCTACCTCGGCCGCACTGAGCCCGCCTCGGTAGGTGAAATCGTGGCCTCTGATCCCATTAATTTGAAGCGAACTTGACCCCAGCTTACAGAGAAGAAAGTCTAGTGGCTAATCTATTACACCACCGAATTCCCAAAGATAAGGCTTTACTGGATTTGACAGATAGACCCGTCAAATATATGAATGGAGATCACCCCCAAAACACACTAAAACATTAAATACATTTTTTTTTAAAACCATCACGTTTTTAAAATGAGTTGAAATTACAATAAATTAAATATTTTAAACAAAAATTTAATTTTTTGAAAAAAATAATTAAAGTTTTTTACGGGGCTAAAAAATAAACTTACCTTTTTTAAAAGTATTTTAAAATTATAAATGAGTGAAAAAAAAATTATTTTAAAAAACTTTTTTTTCAACTCTTATGCTGGTAAAAGCAGGCCTTCCGCAGGCTTTTACCAGGCGTAAGATTCCTAGGGGTTTTCTGCGGGCGGAGGTTCTGCAGAAAGCGGAACTCTCCTCCCCGCAGAGGCCCTACTCCAGCGCAGGCGTCCGATCTGTCAAGAGCATTTTTGACAGACCGGAAATGCCGGTTTTCAGCGCCTGCACTTCGCATGCCTGAAACCGGCATATCCGATGTCCCTGCGGGAGTGTACACAGCGCGTACACACCCGTAGGGATCGTAATATCCAGCCCTTTACTTTTGCGTTGGCCCGGATTGTGTGCTCATCAACGAACGAACGGCGCTCGCCATTCATTACACACACACACACATGTTCACGGGCTTTCCGTGGGCGTTTGCACTGGAACTTGTGGTTATTAAAAATCCCAAAACAGCGCGGCGCCCTCTACAGGGGATCTGGGACCTGTGTGAACACGGCAAGCAACGGCGCATCTCCCCGCCCAATCGGATTGAAAAATCCTTACTGAGCCACACAGAGTCTAAACCAGGAAGTGTAAGAATAGTTAATTCAATGTAAAAATCATGTACAGAAAGCAAAATAAAGAGAGGAAAAGAAAGCTGGAATTAAGAGTGAGAGTTAACACAGAGAGAAAAAAGAAGTTTTTAAAAAATTCATATATTTATTAATTTTTTTAAATCTCCAACAATAATTAAAATCTGAAGGAATGAGACTCCACACTTGTAAAAGTTAATTTTCAGGGCCAGAGAGGTTGTTTGGCAGTAATTAAGACTTATCCCGCTATTAAAAATTCGCTTACACTTGAATGTACAAGCCCTGTCTTTTTCTGACGTGTTTAGTGGGTATCTATCCCGTAAGTATTTCAACTTCCACGTATTTCAAAGCTGAGTCTCTCAGCCGGATACTGTTAGAGCAAAGCTTCTGGAGGAGCAGGGCAACTCGGACAGCAACTTCCTGATTTCCACGTTTAAGTGTGCATGTGTGGACGCTGGAAGTTGCTGTCTAATTTACTCTTTAATACCAGTGAGCGGCGATAACCTCACCGTTATTTTTACAGCAAAATCCAGGCCATTATTTCTGAATAACAGCCGGCATTTTAGCTCTATTGCTTTGAAATAAATAGTGCGCCCGGCGTCAGTTCTGAAGCTGGAGTGCGTAATGTCAAATATAGTCCTCTGGATGGTTGAAAATCAAACCCAAAAGACAATCGTGGTTCAGGATGTTAAAGGAACCAGGTTATGAAATGAAAACAACCAGATCAGGTTTTTGCTGTGGTCAGAAGGTCAATATGGCGCTAAAAGGATTAAATTATGAGGACAGGTTGCATAGACTGATGAAAGGTAATCGAGTTGAAACGTTGGCCATGATTTTATCAATGGAGGCGGGCTGGGTGCGGGTCAGGTGATTTCTGGCTTCCAGTCCCACCCCCAGCTGCATGCACTCCACAGACGTGCTTTTGCCTTGATTGACCTTGTTAAGCCCGTCTTGCGGGCTTGCCAGCCAATCATCATTTGCCGGTTTCCTTAAAGGGACCACGCACAATTTTATTTTGACAGTTGATTCCTCAGTGTTTGACGGCATTGAGGTGCTGAAAACACTGTCAATCACTGCACAAAGGTTAGCTCTTGCACCCAGGCTCTCCAATGACTCCCTCCATAGGCTGGAATAGATGGCAGCTGCAGGTGAGGTGACAGAAGTGATCTGTCACTGGTGAGAGAGGTTCTCCCGATGAGGTGGCACTGGATATTGATTTCAAAACTTGCAAGCTAAAGAAACCTGTAAATGTATTAAAAATGCATTACCCAACATGTTCTTTGCTCTGAAACTCACCATGTGCAACATTGGATCCTTCACACCACTTCTGCAGCTGTCATCATTTCACAAACATTACAGCAGACTCACAACACGCCACACTTACCTGACGTGGTGTCCGGACGTCAGGAAAGCCGACCCAGAAGCGGGAAAATCTAAAAGCAGGCTGAAAACTACTGGCAAGTACCTGTTATTAGGCAGGTGATTGGCTTTAATCCGCTTCCCGCCGCTAGGTGTCGGGTCCATTCGCAAATCGGGGACCCGACACTTGGGAAAGCTGTTTGGAGGCGGGTTGACGGCGGGATCGGAATCTGCAGTCAATCAAAAGCACTTTAACCTCTGACCCGCCTCCAAACCCGCCCTCTGAGACCGCGGCCGTTAGCTCTGTTTCTCTCTCTACAGATGCTGCCGAACCTGCTGAGCATTTCCAGCATTTTCTGTTTTTTATTGCATAGACTAGACATGCATTCCCTTGAATATAGAAGATTAAGGGGTGATCTAATTAAGGTGGTTTAAGATGATCAAAGCATTTGAGAGGGTAGATAGGGAGAAATGAGTTCCTCTGGTGGAGGAGTCTAGAACAAGGTGGCGTAACCTTAGAGCTAAGCTGTTTCGGGATGATGCCCAGAAGCATCTCTGCTCACAAAGGGCAGTGGAAATCTGGAACCCCCTCCCCAAAAAGCTGATGGAGCTGGGGGTCAACTAAAAAGTTCAACACTGAGATTAATAGATTTTTGCTAGGCAAGGATATTGAGGGGGGAAAATTCAGTTGTTTGCGCCTCCCGTTAGCACCTTAAGAGGGCGCTAATTGGGCGCAAAGCAACGAATGCCCAGGCGTGGCGATGTTTGCGCCGCTCGCGAAATTAACGAGACATTTTGCAGCGGCGCTAAACACTACTGCTACGATCTCCTGCGCTGGCAGATCGTGACGTCAGTCGAGTGTGCAACGCCCCGGTAGCGCCCCGGACCGGATATTGAGTGACGCCCCCTGCCTTACCACCTGCCGCTAGCAACGACAGGTTGAGGGGAGCGTTTTGCAGTCAGGAAGGGACTGGGGGAGCGCTATTTAAAGGCGACCGCTTCCTGCCTTTTTTTGTTGGTGACATTTTTGCACCACGCATTCTGAGAGAGAGAGAGAGAGACTTCTGGAGAGATTCAACGCTGTGTGAAGGAGTTTTGAGTACTGAGCAACACTTTGCAGGTTTATTTTGATTTGCCCTTCCTTGCTTCGCCAGCATTCTGAGGTAGGGCCTCGCTCCTCGGCCTTTGCGCCTTAAGACAGGTGTGAAGCGCCTGATTTTGCGCTCCAATCACCTCCAGGGGCAATAAAAGCCAAGTTTGCCGTCGGAGGCGATAATTAGCGCCCGGCGCTAAACTTTGCGCACGGCCGATAATGGCGCCCCAAACGGGGCGATACTGAATTTTTCCCTCTAAGGGTTATGGAACCAAGGCGGGTTGATGGAATTAAGATACAGATCAGCCATGCTCTAACTGATCGGCAGAACAGGCTCGAGGGGCTGAATGGCCTCCTCCTGTTCCTATCTTCCTATTCCACAACACGATAACTAATTTTTAGCCAACAGAGCAGGCCTCAGAATTAAGACATTTGGTCGGTCGTGTCCTAGGTGTTAAAAAAAAAACACCTCTAAATTTCAACAAATTCTGCAAATGGGAGAAAGCTCAGATAATCCCCAAACATCAGGCTAACATTCCTAACACACAGCTGTAGGTGATGACATCTAGCAGTGCCGCGGAAGTAATCATGTTTAAGTTTATCACCCGCATGTTCCACAGGGATAACACCTGGAAGGATGTTGAATCCATTACAGTTCTGTCACATGGAGTATACCGTTATCACTTTGAAATTCCAATTGTAAGTAACATTGCAGTGCTCCGGGTCTGTTGTAGCTTACACTTACTCGGATGCACTGTTGATTTTGATACACCTGTTATAATTCCACCAAGGCGTAGAAAGAAAATAACCCTCGTTTGCTCATTTGTTGCAGCCATAATGTATGTAAGATCAATGCAATCTGCAACAATTCCTTAAGAACATTCATTTTCAGGCCTTTTTCTAGCAGGTCAGTCCACTATGTGGATGCTCATTGCTTCTGTTTAATCTATGGTTCTCCCTCTAGTGTCTGAAGAGACAGCTACTGCTCAATAACAGAGGCTGTGTATGGAGACAGATTAGCTATTTCCATTTTGCCCTCTGCTGACTAGTATCCTGTAAATCATTGCTGAGTTCCAATGGCATGTGTATGGTTCATAGGTACATATACATAGAATTAAAGTAACTCCTCCGTTCTGAAAGAAATAATGAGAGAGAGCGAGGAAGAAAGAGAAAAACAAAGAGAGAAAGAAGAAAGAAAGGATAGTAAGAAATGAGAGAAGGGGAGGAAAAGAAAGAGAGAAAGAGAAAGAAAGAAGAAAAGAGAGGAAGAAAGGGGAGAAGGAAAGAAGGAAAGAAAGAAAGAAAGAAGGAAAGAGAGGAAGAAAGGAGAGGAAGAAAGAGAGAAAGAGAAAGAAGGAAAGAGAGGAAGAAAGGAGAGGAAGAAAGAGAGAAAGAAAGACTTACATTTATATAGTGCCTTTCACAACCTCAGGATGTCCCAAACTTTAGAACCAATGAAGGACTTTTTGAAATGGAGTCACTTGTAATTTCTGAAAGGGAGAGCCTTTGTTCAATAGGAGCCTCTCTATGCAGGTGCAATGGACTAAGGAAGAATCAGTGGCATGGAACTGTACCTGCATTGCAATATTGATGGACAAAGGAACAGAGCGGGCACCATTCGCGCTGCGCCCAGTTTTACCAGGTGGTGCAGGAGAAGAAGCGGCAAAATGGTACATTTGAGATTATTTTTGTGGGGTCAGGAGGAGTAGGAATGCTACTCTGTGGTCTGCAAGAATAACGTGGGCCGATACCATCATGGTCACCACCACCCCCCACCCCGCCCCGGATCTACCTTCCTGCCGGCCGTGTTGGCATCCATTTGGCGCCCACAACTCGCATGGTAATGGGACACGGCCCTCAGAATGGACCAGGCCTGCCCGCCGACAGGAGCAGGCAGCCGGCCGGCAGGCTCCACTGGTTGGCAACCCGAGAGCTAAAAGCCACCCCACTGTCTTTTGGGTGCGATGTTGTACTGAGGCCGCTAGTGGTTCAGGTGAATGCCAAAGATTCCGTGGCACCATTCGACGAAGGGGCGGGTTGTCCTCGGCAGCACTGCTTCCTCAACCCCATGCCAGCGGAAAGAGTCATTGCCAATTCATCTAATTCCTGTTCATGGGATCTTTCTGTGCTCAAAACGGGTGCCGCGTTTGCCTACGTAACAGCGGTTCCTGGGATTAATGAAAATTCATTGCGTGTGAAGTACTTTAAGATGTTTGTAGGACTGAAGTTTTACAACCCAATGGGAGTCAACTTTCTCAAGAAGGTTGCTATAGTAATCTGGGATGTAATGTTTAAGTTATCCACCAGATAGAGCCAAAGATTAAGGGACCATATTCACCAGTGTTTAAGGTAATGTCCTGGTACACCAGTTAGTATGGTAATGTGGCATTGCATTATGGGTATGACTCAGAGGTGAATCCTCCATCTTGCATCGTGCAGTTAGAAATACTGTGTTTTGCTTGCAGCCTGTAAGAGCTATGTCTCTCTGCTACACCGTGTAATAAACAGTTGGGTTTTCTGCCTAAGAACTCGCTTCTCTCAGTTTCGGACCTTACCACTCGGATATCACAGTTGCGCACTTTAAAGGCTACCGTGCTTCCAGCGGCCTCCTGAATTACATTGCCCCTTGCGTGTTGATAAGAACCCAAAGTCACTTTGCATCCTTAGGACTCAAAGGTACAAATGCAGCAACAACAACTTGCATTTCTATAGCGCTTTTAACGTTGTTAAACGACCCAAGGAGCTTCACAGGAACAATTATCAAACAAAATTTGATACCGAGCCACATAATGAGATGTTAGTACGATAGCAAAATACTGCAAATGCTGGAAATCCAAAATAACAACAGAAAATGCTGGAAAAACTCAGCAGGCCATATAGTAATCTGGGTTGTAATGCTTAAGTTATCCACCAGATGGAGACAAATATTAAGGGATCATATTTACCAGTATTAAGGTAATGTCCTGGCACACCACTTATTAAGGTAGTGGCATTGCATTCTGGGTACGACTCAGAGGTTGATCCTCCATCTTGTAATCGCACAGTAAGAAATAGAAGTGCTTTGCCTGCAGCTATAAGAGATGTTTCTCTGCTACATATGTATAATTAAACAGTTGAGTTTTGGTTCCTGAAGTCTGGCTTATCTCAGTTTCTGACCTTACCACTCGGATATCACAGCCAGGCAACATCCATGGAGAGAAAATAGAGTCAACGATTCAGGTCAAACCCTTTGTCAAGACAAAGGGTTTGACCCAAAACGTTGACTCTATTTTCTCTCCACGGATGTTGCCTGGCCTGCTGAGTTTTTCCAGCATTTTCTGTTGTTATTTAAGAAGGCATTAGGACAGGTTGTCAAAGAGGTAGGTTTTAAGGAGCGTCTTAAAGGAGGAGAGCGAGCCAGAGAAGCGGAGAGGTTTAGGGAGGGAATTCCAGAGCTTAGGGCCCAGGCAGCTGAAGGCACGGCCGCCAATGGTGGAGCTATGATAATCGGGGATGCTCAAGAGGCCAGAATTGGAGGAGCGCAGAGATCTCGGAGGGTTGTGGGGCTGGAGGAGGTTACAGGGATAGGGACAGAATGGATTCCCAGATAGAGTTAAAAACCGTGGAATCATTTAAGAAACAATTTGATGCTGTACTAGAAAGGACTTTCTGGTTGGATGAAATAAGATGGGCCAAATGGCCTTCCTCATCCATAATTATCTTGTGAACTCAGGAATAAAGCTTGCATCCTTACATAACTACGGAACATTAAAAATACAGCCTGGCTTTCCACTTCTGTATAACTGGCTGTTCAATTAAATAATACGTCAAACTGTGCAAAACGCATTAGTTTCTCCGGATCTGTTTTCTCAGAAGTTTATATTTATAAATATTGCAGACGTTTTATATTTTTTAAAAAGCACTGCAAGTTCTGGCAGAGTGGCTGATCATTTTTTTGATACAGATTGTGTTTGTACAGGAGGGCAGTGATGAAAAGTAGGTGCGCCAGTCTGGTCTGATTAGGATCAACTTTTACCCTGGTTGTATTTGTCTCCAAGCGGTTGTTGTGTCCTTTTTAATCATTATTATTTTTTTGAATATTGGAATAACAGACACTGCCCTCCAATCCTCAGGCTCGCCACCTGTATTTATGGCAATATAAACCAGAAACTCACTTATGCCCTCCAGCGTTCCAGGGTAAGTGCCAGCTGATCCAAACTGACCTGTGGCTATTTAAACCCGGCAATTGTACGTTTCGCTTAGCAGGGGTGGGGGCACAGGTTGGACAATCAGGCACGGGCGGCAGCGTGGCAATTTGCGAGCTCCTGCTATTCTCGGTTTTAAAATCAGAGCGCCATGAATCAGGCACAATGACCTTTGCAGCCAATGCTTAGTACAGGAACAAGGGTGTCTTGCTGCAGTTGTACAGGGCCTTGGTGAGACCACACCTTGAGTAGTGTGTGCAGTTTTGGCCGCCTTATCTGAGGAAGGATGTTCTTGCCATGGAGGGAGTGCAGCGAAGATTCACCTGGGATGGCAGGAATGACGTATGAGGAGAGATTGGGTCGATTAGGCTTATATCCGCTAGAGTTTAGAAGAATGAGAGGGGATCTCATTGGAACTTATAAAATTCTAACAGGACTAGACAGACTAGGTGCAGGAAGGCTGGTCCCGATGGCGGGGGAGTCCAGAACCAGGGGTCACAGTCTAAAGATAAGGGGTAAGCCATTTAGGACTGAGATGAGGAGGAATTTCTTCACCCAGAGAGTGGTGAACCTGTGGAATTCTCTATCACAGAAGGCAGTAGAGGCCAATTCATTAAATATATTCAAGAAGGAGTTGGATATATTTCTTAAGGCTAAGGGGATCAAGGGATATGGGGAGAAAGCAGGGACAGGGTACTGAATTTGGATGATCAGCTATGATCGCATTGAATGGCGGAGCAGGCTCGAGGGGCCGAATGGCCTACTCCTGCTCCTATCTTCTATGTTTCTATGTCCCTTTGCTCCAAACTGCACTCCCGTCAACTTGAACAATGGGGGGGACAGAGTCTCACAATTTTGGAGGCTTTCCTTTCCAGGTTTCTTCATATCTTGTGCTATACTGATCTCGCAGTACTATTCAAGGAACAGCAGCGGCCTTCTCCCGACGTCCTGGCCAGCGTGTATTCCTCAGCCAAGACCATCAAAGCAGATTAACTGGCGATTTATCGCATTGCTGTACGTGGGACTTTGCTGTGGTGGTCTACATTACAAGATTGACTGCACGTGAAGGAAGAAAAGTAACTCATTGGTAGCAACCAACATAACAAAAACAGATTACCTGGTCATTATCACATAGCTGTTTGGCTGCCGTGTTTCCCACATTACAACAGTGACTCCACTTCAAAAGTACTTCATTGGCTGTAAAGCGCTTTGAGACGTCCGCTGATCATGAAAGTGAAAGGCACTATATAAATGCAAGTCTTTCTTTCTTAAAGCACTTTGGGACGTAATACGGGTGTGAAAGACGCTACAAAAATGAAATTTCTTTCCTCATATTTTATAGATTCAAGAGTTAAATAGCTGGATCAGAACTTAGTCACATTCTTTATTTGTCTACGAAACATGCGTTCTGGGCATGCCACGGCATGGCAGTGAGCCCTGGACCACCTACAGCAGGCCTGAGAGAAACTAAACTCATTCCACACCCACTGTCTCCGCCTTATTCTAAATATCAAGTCGAAAGACGAGGGCCTAGAAATTCGTCCCTGGGCGGTGGCGCAAAACGGGCCGATGTAAGAAAACTACTAGGCACTTGGTCTAAGCGTTAAACAAAGCTTTAATCAACTGTTTTACAACATGGAGATCTAGTTATGTCCTTCACTAGATCCTGTTATAGAATGTCCTGAACAAGCTGGGCCCCATGCCCGAGTATTTATACTCTCCCTGGACAGCGCCACCAGCAGGCCGCCCACTATTATTTCCTAAGTCATTTCCACATGAATGATAAGATTCATGTCACGGGCGTTATTGGATCGGCTGCCCGTTATCCGCAGCGTCTGATATTCAGTCTATTGAATGCAATTGAATTGAGCTTCAGGCGCTGCGTACCTGTATAACGAGCGGCCAATCCGATACCGCCCACTTTGCGCCACCGCCCGGGGACGAATTTCTCACCCAAAGTTCTTGACACCAAAGTGCTTGAGGAAGCTACATTACCAAGTGTGCTAACTTTTCTCAAATTAGATACCGGGCTTGCTCATCTACATTTGATGGAAGGTGGACGTATTCCAAAGGATCTCTTGAATGGAGAACTTACAGGGCGGCAGCAGAGAGGAGGTGAGCCCGGTATAAAAACCGGCGCGAAGACCGAGGCCCGAGACCAGTTCGGGGGTGGCAGCAGAGAGGAGGTGAGCCCGGTATAAAAACCGGCGCGAAGACCGAGGCCCGAGACCAGTTCAGGGGCGGCAGCAGAGAGGAGGTGAGCCCGGTATAAAAACTGGCGCGAAGACCGAGGCCCGAGACCAGTTCGGGGGCGGCAGCAGAGAGGAGGTGAGCCTGGTATAAAAACCGGCGCGAAGACCGAGGCCCGAGACCAGTTCGGGGGTGGCAGCAGAGAGGAGGTGAGCCCGGTATAAAAACCGGCGCGAAGACAGAGGCCCGAGACCAGTTCGGGGGCGGCAGCAGAGAGGAGGTGAGCCCGGTATAAAAACCGGCGCGAAGACCAAGGCCCGAGACCAGTTCGGGGGCAGCAGCAGAGAGGAGGTGAGCCTTACCAACTCAGCAGCGGGGAGAGAGGTAAAAAGTAATCAGAGTGTGACGTCACCAGGGAGCAGGTAAGTGATTGGTTGGTGAGTATTTCTCTCTTTTCAATACAAGCTTGACTTCTGTGGTGTTAAATTTCTAGGGTCTCTGGTGTAGTGGGGACAGTTGGTAAATAAAGCGCCCTAGAGTATACCTGTAACTGGGGTATTGAATAAATTTTTTAATTAATTAAAGGAGTAAGTCATGGCAGGAGAGTTCAGACCCGCGTTCTGCTCCACTTGCTCCATGTGGGAAGTCAGGGACACTGCCAGTGTCCCTGACGACCATGTGCGCGGGAAATGCATCCAGCTGCAGCTACTTGTAGACCGCATTGCGGCGCTCGAGCTGCGGGTGGATGAATTTTGGAGCATGTGCGATGCTGAGAGGGTCGTGGGTAGCACGTTTAGCGAGTTGTTCACGCTTCAGGGTAGGGCTGCACAGGGGGTGACCATCAGGCGGAGCAACAGAGGCAGGCAGGAAGTGCAGGGAACCCCTGTGGACATCCCCCTTTCAAACAAGTATACCAAGTTGGATACTGTTGAGGGGGATGACTCACCAGGGGAAGGCAGCAGCGGCCAGCTTCCTGGCACCAGGGACGCTTCTGCTGCTCAGGAAGGGAGGAAAAAGAGTGGGAGAGCAATAGTGGTAGGGGATTCTATCGTAAGGGGAACAGATAGGCGTTTCTGTGGCCGCAAACGTGACTCCAGGATGGTTTGTTGCCTCCCTGGGGCCAGGGTCAGGGATGTCACTGAGCGGCTACAGGGCATTCTTAAGGGGGAGGGTGAGCAGGCAGAGGTCGTGGTCCACATTGGGACCAACGACATAGGAAGGAAGGGGGATGAGGTCCTGCATCAAGAATTTAGGGAGCTAGGTAACAGATTAAAGAGCAGGACCTCGAAGGTTGTAATCTCTGGATTACTCCCAGTGCCACGTGCTAGTGAGTATAGGAATGGGAGGGTAGAGCAGATGAATGCGTGGCTAAAGAGTTGGTGTAGGGGGGAGGGTTTTACTTTCCTGGATCACTGGGCCTGCTTCTGGGAAAGGTGGGACTTGTACAAGTCGGACGGGTTGCACCTGAACCAGAGCGGGACAAATATCCTTGCGGGGAGGTTTGCTAGCACTGTTGGGGGGGGTTTAAACTAACTTGGCAGGGGGATGGGATACAGAGGGGAGCTGAAATAGGGGGTGATGTGCTGCCAATTATAGAGAAAAAAACAAGTCAGCTTGGTAGACAGGGCAAATATATAAGGGCAAGGCTGGATGGCATCTATTTTAATGCAAGGAGTCTTGTAAATAAGGTGGATGAACTGAAGGTGTTGATAAACACATGGGAGTATGATATTGTTGCTATCACGGAGACATGGTTGAGGGAGGGGCAAGACGGGCAGCTCAATATTCCGGGGTACAGAATCTTCAGGCGAGACAGAGGGGGAGGTATAAGAGGAGGGGGTGTCGCAATATTAATTAAGGAGTCAATTACTGCAGTAAGGAGGGATGATATATTAGCAGGTTCCTCTAATGAGGCCATATGGGTGGAGCTTAAAAACAAAAAGGGGGCAAGCACTTTGCTGGGAGTGTACTATAGGCCTCCAAACAGTCAGGGGGAGATAGAGGAACAGATGTGTAGGCAAATCTCAGAGAAATGTGCAAATAATAGGGTAATAATAATGGGGGATTTCAACTTCCCCAATATTAACTGGGATAGTCAGAGTGTGAAAGGCTCAGAGGGTGTAGAATTCTTAAAGTGCATCCAGGAGAGCTTTTTGAGCCAGCATGTAGAAAGTCCTACAAGAGAGGGGGCGGTACTGGACCTAATTCTAGGGAATGTGGCCGGCCAAGTGGAAAAAGTGCTAGTAGGTGAGCACTTTGGTGACAGTGACCATAATATGGTAAGATTTAAGGTGGTCATGGAAAGGGACAGGAATGGGCCGGAAATAAAGGTTCTAAATTGGGGGAAGGCCGATTTTAATAGGATAAGGCAGGATCTGGCCAAAATGGACTGGGATCAGCTACTTGTAGGAAAATCCGCATCGGAGCAATGGGAGGCTTTCAGAAGGGAGATTGAGATCATACAATGGCAACATGTTCCCGTAAAGGTCAAGGGTGGTTCCAAAAACCACAGGGAACCTTGGATGTCAGGGGATATACGAGAATGGATTAGGAAAAAAAGGAGGGCTTTTGACAGATACAAAAGGCTAAAGACGGAGGAAGCCCTAGAGGAGTACAAAAAGTGCAGGGGGATACTTAAAAAAGAAATTAGGAGATCAAGGAGGGGCCATGAAATAACACTGGCGAGCAAAATAAAGGAAAATCCTAAGATGTTTTATAAGTATATTAAGGGTAAGAGGATAACTAGGGAAAAAATAGGGCCCATTAGGGACAAAAGTGGCAATCTGTGTGTGGAGCCGGAAGATGTAGGAGGGGTTCCAAATGAATTTTTTGCATCTGTTTTCACTATGGAGAAGGACGATGTAGACATAGAAATAGGGCGGGGGGACTGTGATATGCTCGAACATATTAACATCGAGAGGGAGGAGGTATTGGCGGTTTTAGCTGGCCTAAAAATGGATAAATCCCCAGGCCCGGATGAAATGTATCCCAGGCTGCTGTGTGAGGCAAAGGAAGAGATTGTGGGGGCTCTAACACATATATTCAGGACCTCTCTGGCCACAGGGGATGTGCCAGAGGACTGGAGAACTGCTAATGTAGTACCATTATTCAAGAAGGGTAGTAGGGAAAAACCGTGGAACTACAGGCCAGTGAGCCTAACATCAGTGGTAGGAAAATTATTGGAAAAAATTCTGAGGGACAAAATTTGTCTCCACTTGGAGAGGCAAGGATTAATCAGGGATAGTCAACATGGCTTTGTCAAGGGAAGATCATGTCTGACTAATTTGATTGAATTTTTTGGGGGGGTGACTAGGTGTGTGGATGAGAGTAACGCAGTGGATGTGGTATACATGGATTTCAGTAAGGCCTTCGATAAAGTCCCGCACAGGAGACTGGTCAAGAAGGTAAGAGCCCATGGAATTCAGGGTGCCTTGGCACATTGGATACAAAACTGGCTTAGTGGCAGAAGGCAGAGGGTGATGGTCGAAGGTTGTTTTTGTGACTGGAAGCCTGTGGCCAGTGGGGTACCACAGGAATCGGTGCTGGGTCCCTTGCTGTTTGTGGTCTACATTAATGACTTGGATATGAATGTAAAAGGTATGATCAGTAAGTTCGCGGATGATACAAAAATTGGTAGGGTGGTAAATAGCGAGGAGGGTAGCCTCAGTCTGCAGGACGATATAGATGGGTTGGTCAGATGGGCGGAACAGTGGCAAATGGAATTTAACCCAGAAAAGTGCGAGGTGATGCACTTTGGGGGGACTAACAAGGCAAGGGAATACACAATGAATGGAAAGACCCTAGGCAAGACGGAGGGTCAGAGGGATCTGGGTGTGCAAGTACACAGATCCCTGAAGGCGGCGGAACAGGTGGATAAGGTGGTAAAAAAGGCATATGGGATACTTGCCTTCATTAGCCGAGGCATTGAATATAAGAGCAAGGAGGTTATGATCGAGCTGTATAAAACTCTGGTTAGGCCACAGCTGGAATATTGTGTGCAGCTCTGGTCGCCACACTACAGGAAGGATGTGATCGCGTTAGAGAGGGTGCAGAGGAGGTTCACCAGGATGTTACCAGGGCTGGAGCGCTTCAGCTATGAAGAGAGACTGGGCAGATTGGGTTTGTTTTCCTTGGAGCAGAGGAGGCTGAGGGGGGACATGATTGAGGTGTACAAAATTATGAGGGGCATAGATAGGATGGATGCTGAGGAGCTTTTTCCCTTAGTAGAGGGGTCAATAACTAGGGGGCATAGATTCAAGGTAAAGGGCGGGAGGTTTAGAGGGGATTTGAGAAAGAACTTTTTCACCCAGAGGGTGGTTGGAGCCTGGAACTCACTGCCTGAAAGGGTTGTGGAGGCAGGAACCCTCACAACATTTAAGAAGCATTTGGATGAGCACTTGAAATGCCATTGCATACAAGGCTACGGACCAAATGCTGGAATATGGGATTAGATTAGACAGGGCTTGATGGCCGGCACGGACACGATGTGCCGAAGGGCCTCTATCCGTGCTGTATAACTCTATGACTCTATGACTCTATGAGATACTTCAAGGCCGTTGGGCCGACCTAGCCTCAGGTTCCAAAGACGTTTGAAAGAGGGACCTCAAAAATGTCGACATTCGACAAGCTAAGAAGATATGGCTAACAAGAGGTGCCTCTGGAGGGCTGGACCGCGTCAGGGAACGATAGAGGCTGAAGAGGTGGCTGAGAGAGAGGGAAGAGAAGAGAGTGAAGAAGAAAGCACTGAAGCAGAACTCAGGAACCATATTATCGTCCTCTCCTCCAAAAAAAAGGGTTTTGAAAGCCCAGAGCAATTAGAGCAAAGGTACCAAACAGAGAGCAAAGAGAAAGCCTTGATAGAGGTTCAGCAGGATCAGAAAACCTTCTCTGATACACTAGGGCAAAATATTAAGTGCAAGGGGGCAAGCCAGGGAAGGCACTGGCACACACTCTGAGACAGCGAGCACAGAACAGTACCACAACTCCAATTAATGTTGCTAACCTCAGACCCCACCCCCGCAATGAGATTAATAAGGATTTGCAGTTTTGGTGTTGGAAATAGCATTCACTTTGAGCAACACCTCCCCCATGCACTTCACACGGCTCTCCTATGGTGCCCTGTGATGCCAAGCAGGGTAACCCCCCTCTGTCACACTCCTTCTAGAAGCTCCTCTAGCAACACAGGAGCAGGAGCAGGCCATTCAGCCCCTCGAGCTTGTTCTGCCATTCAGTTAGATCATGGCTAACTCCATTTACCCACCTCGATTCTGTAAACCTTAATACCCTTGCCTAACTAAAATCTATCTACCTCAGTTTTGAAATTTTCAATTGACTCCCGGCCTCAACCGCTTTTTGGGGGGAAGAGAGTTCCAGATTTCCATTAGTGTACGAAGAAAAGAAGGAACTTGCATTTCCAAAGCGCCTTTCATGACCTCAATGGAACAGGAGTAGGCTATTCAGCTCCTTGAGCCTGTTGACATCAGGACATCCCAAAGTGCTTTACAGCCAATGAAGAACTTTTAAAGCATAGCTACTGTTGCAGCTTAGGAAAGGTAGAAGCCAATTTGCACAGCACTTCCTTAGTACTGCACTGAAGTGTCAACCTGGATTAGGTGCTCAAGTCTCTGCATTGGGACTTAAACCCACAACCTCCTGACTCTGAGGCAAGAGTGCTACCAACTGAGCCCCAGCTGACACAGCACACCTTGGGGCTCGCTCCATCCCTCTGCTGCATTGTGGAATGTTTCCAATTGTCTTGAATGTTTAGCCCACCAGAAAACGCCCTCCCCTTTAAAACTGCTGCTGCAGCCCTTTAATCCCCCTGCAGCAGCAGCAGCAGTAGTAGCCTCGGATATCTTGCGCCCAAAGCAGTGAGCTGCCAACCACCGGTGTATTACACGCAGAAAGCAAGTTATACATGGACACTGAGGCCTTACCCAGGAAGATCCATGACTAACTGATGGACACAAAGCCTGCTAGGAAAGTTCCTATCACCTCCAGTTGGCCAACAGAATAAAAAGCCAAATATGTGAGATTGTCTTATTTTTATACATTTAACAGTGCATATGTTACATAGAATTACATAGAATTCACAGCACAGAAACAGACCATTCAGCCCAACTGCTCTATGCTGGTGTTTATGCTCCACACGAGCCTCCTCTCACCCTACTTCATCTCACCCTATCAACATATCCTTCTATTCCTTTCTGCCTCATGTACTTATCTAGCTTCCCCTTAAATGCATCTATGCTACTCGCCTCAACCACTCCTTGTGGAAGCGAGATCCATACTCTAACCACTCTTTGGGGAAATAAATTTCTCCTGCATTCTTTATTGGATTTATTACTAACTATCTTATATTTGTGACCCCTAGTTTTGGTCGCCCCCACAAGTGGAAACACGTTATATCATGTTATCCTATATCTTTTAAAAATCATCTCAGCATATCATGACAACATGAATAATTAAAGATATTATTATATTTGTAAGCGGTTTTTGATCCGAGCCCAATTGCTAGACGACGGTTCGAATCGTCCCCGCCTTACGAAAGTTCGATACCCAGGAATTATTATTCAGAGTGTAAGTGAGATAAGTCACGGACAGGAATGCTTCGGTGAAAAATCAAAGTTATATTTATTTGGTCTAACATACACTGGCTAAAACATGCACTACTAAACGAAATCACTGTCCCTGTGGAGAATAAAATCCAGGTTACAAACAACATACATTCAGTACAAAACTGGGGACTATAACAAGCAGTAATTCCCTTGTTGCTATGGTGGACTCTAACTCCACCCCTACCAACGAATTACCCAGTCGCATAAACCCCGTCGCCTGGCTGAACCAAACGAAGCTCCCACCCTCGGAATAGCCCAAAAACTTCACTTCTGAGAAAATCCCTGAGCCCCTTACACACCACCCAGCTTGCCTGGGATATCTGGTTACCGGCTTGGCTTGCTCGCTTCGCTCAGCGGCTTCTTCCTCTGGTACTTCTTATTAAGTCGATCTTGGTGGAGCGGGAAGCGAGAGAGAGAGAGGGGTGGAAAAGAATCTATCTTTTATAGGAGTCTGGCGACCCCTATCTTTCCCGCCAATCTTTAAAATCCTTTTGTTTCTAAGCACTCCGGTGCTTAATCAGTGATGGGTCATCCTCGGACCCATGAGTATTGGATTAATGGCCCTAAGTCTGGGACATATCTTTCGGTCTTTGTGTTGGGAAAAAAACTGGCTCCTTTTCGGCTGGCTGAGGCCAGTGGGTTCATTGTTCTGCTTCTCTTCTGAGATGGAGGTGAGAAGTGCTTTTGCATATTAG
The DNA here is from genome assembly GCF_052327205.1 of Somniosus microcephalus. Lineage (NCBI taxonomy): Eukaryota > Metazoa > Chordata > Chondrichthyes > Squaliformes > Somniosidae > Somniosus > Somniosus microcephalus. The sequence goes on along the minus strand of NC_141018.1, from coordinate 22,829,949 downwards.
CGTGGCCTTTTAATCAAGTTCAATGGCCCCCTTCCTTTTTCCAGGACTGACTGTGACAAAAGACTGACAGTTCTTTTGTCACAGCCAACTGCCATGCGTTCTCTGGAATTTTAACAAACCAGTCCCCCACTCATTTGCACAGGGCGATCCCACCACAGGGAAAACATCCTCAGCCCATAAAGTCCACAAAAATATTCTCGACTGAGTTCATTCTTCAAACAGAGACTTTGCGATCTCTTCATATTTGCAACCTTCCCTCCAAACTAATGTTCTGCATACTGTGAAAATCATATTTTAGATATTCAAGGAAGTCTGTATCATTTAAATTGCGATTTCCCCCCTTAACACTTGCAGCTATTGAAAGCTGCAAAACAACACCAATATTTTTCACAGATTTTAATTGTATAAACACATCCAGTGAGATTTTTTGTACCTTTTTTGTTACCGCTAAATGAAATCTACTTCTATATACGTATGAAGACAAGTCTCGCACCTAATGTACATCTGTCACACATCAGGAGTCACGCGCTCAGATGTCACACCTTATTACATAAGCACATCAGAAATAGGAACAGGAGTCGGCCACACGGCCCCTCGAACCTGCTCCGCCATTCAGTAAGATCAGGGCTGATCTTCGAACTCAACATTACAGATGCAAAGTAATCTTAAAGCGAGAGAGGTAAAATGCCTGGAGCTTGAAACTTACAAGAGTTACAACTATTCCCCTCTAATAAACCCCAGCAGTTTATAAGTAGTTACAATTATCCGGGTTTGCCGAGTTAGAGCAGTGGCCTTAAAGGGACAGACCCCAGGTTTGCAACTGTGCACCACCACCATGCTTCCCATATCAGACCACCCATAAGCAACTCCACAGGAGCTCCAGAAAGAAGGCTATGAAGTGTGTGAGGTTCTAGCAGCTCAATTTATGATTATCTGGTGCCATGAAACCCCTATAACAGCGCCAACCATTTTTTTTTATTCGTTCCTGGGATGTGGGCGTCGCTGACAAGGCCGGCATTTATTGCCCATCCCTAGTTGCCCTTGAGAAGGTGGTGGTGAGCCGCCACCTTGAACTGCTGCAGTCCGTGTGGTGAAGGTGCTCCCACAGTGCTGTTAGGGAGGAAGTTCCAGGATTTTGACCCGGCGATGATGAAGGAACGGCGATATAATTCCAAGTCAGGATGGTGTTGGAGGAGAATTTGCATTTGATGGTGTTCCCATGCGACCGCTGCCCTTGTCCTTCTAGGCGGTAGAGCTGGTGGGTTTTGGAGGTGCTGTCGAAGATTTTATCCACCTTAATCTTCCATTGTCACAAGCCAAAACATTTGTTGTAATTTGTATTAAAAACAGAAAATACTGCAACTACTCAGCAGGTCAGGCAACATCTGTGGAGAAAGAAACAGTGTTAATGTTTCAGGTCAATGACCTTTTGTCAGAACTGGAAGTTAGAGGTTTTTTTTAATTCGTTTATGGGATATGGGCATCGCTGGCAAGGCCAGCATTTATTGCCCATCCCTAATTGCCCTTGAGAAGGTGGTGGTGAGCCACCTTCTTGAACCGCAGCAGTCCGTGTGGTGAAGGTACTCCCACAGTGCTGTTAGGGAGGGAGCTCCAGGATTTTGATCCAGTGACAATGAAGGATCGGCGATATATTTTCAACTCAGGATGGTGTGTGACTTGGAGGGGAATTTGGAGGTGGTGGTGTTCCCATGCGTCTGCTGCCCTCGTCCTTCTAGGTGGTTGAAGTCGCGGGTTTGGGAGGTGCTGCCGAAGAAGCCTTGGCGAGTTGCTGCAATGCATCTTGTAGATGGTACACACTGCAGCCACGGTACGCCGGTGGTGGAGGGAGTGAATGTTTAAGGTGGTGGATGAGGTGCCAATCAAGCGGGCTGCTTTGTCCTGGATGGTGTCGAGCTTCTTGAATGTTGTTGGAGCTGCACTCATCCAGGCAAGTGGAGAGTATTCCATGACTTGTGCCTTGTAGATGGTGGAAAGGCTTTGGGGAGTCAGGAGGTGAGACACTCGCCACAGAATACCAAGCCTCTGACCGGTTCTTGTTGCCACAGTTAACAGTTTTTATCTGGAGTCGTCAGGAATTGAAGATTAATCTGGGCATGGCTGCGAGCCAACCCAGGAGAAAAATCACAGGGGCAAAAAAAAAATTGTTTTTCTCATTGAACACTTTCATTTATTAGTCATCAAAATATTGGAGATGGGGGGGGAAAAGGCTATTTGGCCAGGTTGGAGGTAGGAGGTCAGGTGACGAAACCTCCAGGGAATATGTCCAACCAGGATGGCGACCACAGATGGCGCTCAGATCATCTGCAGAAGAGGTCCTTACTCAATGATGAGATGGACAACAACACGTCCAGCTATGGGAGATGGCTCCAGAGATCAATATTTTCCTCTCTTTATACTTCCTGCCGCAGTACCAGTGGAGTGCATTTGACGTTGTACATCCCCGGAATTACTGGAGAGAGCTGCGTTGATCTGTTTGCCATCTGTGATGGCTTTAGTTGGAATAAATCAGTTCGGATGAAACAAATCTGGCCTGAGAGCTGACAAATCCTGTCTCCCGCAACTAATCCTAAGGTTCTTTGCAATACTACAAACAGACCTTGCTGACATTTTGACTAAAGCATCAATGGCAGATCCATTGGTGACGTCACTTAACTCCCCTGATTCTCAATCCCTTATACTCTCACTTCTTGCTTGTAGCATCCAATCTATAAAGTGCCAGCTATTGTTAAGCTCGCTTCATTTTTGAAATGTTATGTTTCTGTGATAGACTCCTCACTGTTTCAATATTTATTCAAATTTCTGCTACAAAAGGAACACCACCACGTCCAAGTTCCTCTCCAAGTCACACACTGTCCCGACTTGGAAGTATATCGCCGTTCCTTCATCGTCGCTGGGTCAACATCCCGGAACTCCCTACCTAACAGCACTGTGGGAGCACCCTCACCACACGGACTGCAGCGGTTCAAAGGTGACTCACCACCACCTTGTCAAGGGCAACTAGGGATGGGCAATAAATGCTGGCCTTGCCAGCGACGCCCACATCCCGAGAATGAATATAAAAGAAAAGGAATGGTTTCGTCTGGCCCGCTAATTCTAGTTCCTATTGAAAGGCTGCTGGTCACATTTTGCTACTTTGAGACCCACTGTGAGGTCACTTCCAGAGTTATCTAGATTGCACAATTAAAACTGCAAAGCAGGTTAATGTAATGATCAGGTACTTTCGGAGAGATGTTGTTTATTGCCAGGATCTGTGAAGGATAAGTTGTAGAGAGGCAAAGATCCAGTCTCCTTTCCTGGACCTCGATTTTGGTGAGAGGTTTAGGGCCTAGCGATGATCACTTCTGACTTTCCTGAATGAGATTCAGAGCTTGACATGAGGAAAGGGGTCACCAGACTAGGTCAGCTCCTCCACAGAGGCTAGATTATGCTGATAGGTTCGACCTCTCCCACCCGCCCAGTGGGCAGCACTCTCGCCTCTGAGTCAGAAGGTTGCGGGTTCAAGTCCCACTCCAGAGACTTGAGCACAAAAATCTAGGCTGACACTCCCAGTACAGTGCTGAGGGAGCACTGCACGGTCAGAGGTGCTGTCTTTGGGATGAGATGGGGAGCCTAGAACCAGGGGCCACAGCCTCAGGATAAAGGGTAGGCCATTCAGGACTGAGATGAGAAGAAATTTCTTCACACAGAGGGTGGTGAATCTTTGGAATTCTCTACCCCAGAGGGCTGTGGAGGCTCAGTCATTGGGTATATTCAAAACAGAAGTCGATAGATTTCTGACTAGTAAGGGCATCAAGGGATATGGCGATAGGGCCGGTGAATGGAGTTGAGGCAGAAGATCAGCCATGATCTCATTGAATGGCAGAGCAGGCTCGAAGGGCCAAATGGCCTACTCCTGCTCCTATTCCTTATGTTAAACCAAGGCCCCATCTGCTCTCTCAGGTGGACGTAAAAGATCCCACGGCACTATTTCGAAGAAGTGCAGGGGAGGTCTCCCCAGTGTCCTGGGCCAATATTTATCCCTCAACCAACATCACTAAAACATTGGTCTTGCATTTCTCTAACGAAAGTGTAACGTGGACTGAAGCTTTCTATGATTCATGACTTTCTGTGCTGGCAAATTGAAACTGACAGTAAAGTGCTTCACAAAGGGTTAATTTTGACACATCTACTTAGAGCCATGCACTCAAATAATTTATTCAATATTTCCCCTTAAAAAGTGACATGAAATCAGACCAAACTTTTGAAAATTACACATAACTGTGAGCGTTATTTATGAGGCTGAATGAGGATTTACGCGTTACTGGAAAAACAAACATTCCCGGAATGACTGGGAAATTAGAGTATACCCTTCTCGACATGAAATGTGTTATTACACAGACATCTGGAGGTCAAACATTGCCAGGGCTGCGTCCCAAAGTACATGCGAGGATGTGCCCACCTGGGATGGCTGGCAGGGATCCAGCCAATGTTTGCTGGGTCAGGAGGAGGTTCCTTCAGTTAAATACCAATAGTGGGTGCCCATCCCATCAGAGCCACATCTCGAGCACTCAACTGCCCCAAAAGACCTCAACCCTCAGCAAAACTGCGCTAGGCTAGGGGAGAGGGGGGTTGACAAACCACCTTTGTCTCCCCCGCCCAACCACCACCCCCCCATACCTCCGAAAGGAGCTACTAGTGCCCACCTTGACCCATTTTGTAAAGAGGTCAATATCGGAAAAAGAAATTCGCCTGCTGTCCTGAAGGGTGTGAGAATGAGGGTTCACACAACCTGAGTGCCTCAATGTTCTTTCTGAGCTGTCTGTTTGACCAGCACACGATGAGTTAAAACCGCTTTCTGCTGAGCGTGGGATGAACTGTGTAAAGAGGCCTAAAGCCAGGATATCTCCACCGAAAAGGAGGCTGGCAGAATGCATAAAGGTCACTCAGCCCTGCCTGTAATGGTCTGGAATATGTCAGCTTGGTCACTTGTGTTTATGGGAATGGGACGAGTTTATGACGGCAATTAGGTCACGTGTGGTCATGGAATAAAATGATCGGAAGAGTTTATGGTGATTAAATAATTAGAAGAGTTAACTACATGTTTGTTTAGATCATGTTACTATTCTGTTATCGTTTGTACGTATCTCTGATGTACTATGATTTATTGGCGATATGCATGGAATGTAGTGATCAAGGGTAAAATTGGTATAAGAGATGTGAGTGAACCACTGTGTCACAACTTATATAAGTTTTTGGATAGTATGATGTCTCAGCTCTCATACTGGTTTTGTGAAGTCCTGATCCTGCATTGCTACAACTGAATCAATGGGCTAGAAATTCATTATAGCCCAGGAATGGGCGGTGCCATTAGAAAGGTTGGAGAATTAGCGCCAGGCGCTAATGCTTTAGACTTCACGCAAAATTCGTGCTCACTGCTCATAAAAATGATTGGAGTCCTAATTCAAGTCTTAGGGGGAGCAATTCATTATAGCCCAGGAGTGGGTGCTAACTTTGGAAAAGTTTGTGATTTAGCGCCAGGCACTATTGAATCTCGCTGCACACAAAATTCAGTGTCATCGCTCAAAGAAAGGATGGGAGCACTAAATCAAGCGCTAACAAATAGCTCAGCGACGTTACACTCAAAGCGCTAACCAATATCAGGTGCAGTCTAATCGCAAGTCATCATTGCCAGCGGCTCTTTCCAGTTCTTAAAGGGGAGGTTCAGTGATGCTGCAGAACCTCATTCTCAGCATTGCTGGTTCTGCAGCTGTCTCAGCAAGCATCAGAAGGCCAAGGAGAAGGAACCAGACCACTGAAGGAGGTGTCATTATGGCAGATCAACGAGGGAGGGAGCTCGCAGGTTCTGTGACCTTCGCTGTGGAGAGACGGAGGGCGGTGCTGTACTCATCAAGTGGCAGGAGGCCCTTGCAGCAAGTCTTCCGCGCAATCTGGAGGGAGGTAGCGCAAGACTCACACACAGTGCAGAAAGAAATTTAACGACCTCACTCAGGTGATCACGGTGAGAGAATGCGCCAACAAATGGTACATACCACCATCTGTACCACAATCTTCACACACTGCCCAAAGCACCACACCTCCAGCACTCACCCACCAACAATCTCCACCTACCAAAACTCACACCCACATCTCACACCTTGCACACAATGATGGCTATTCAACTATGGCAGGCACATTACCCAAACACATTGCTCCACACTCACTCACGCACTTTCCTTTCTCTTGCAGGCCAAGGTGGCTCACAACAGGAGGGAGCAGGAGTGCACAGGCGGGGTACACCCAACCACTGTCTGCGCTGGAGAATAGAGTGCTGCAGATTATTGGGCACCAGTGGTGGACGCCGTGGCTACCGGTTGACGTAAGAAAACTACTAAGCACTTGGTCTAAGCATTAAACAAAGCTTTAATCAACTGTTTTGCAACATGGAGGTCTAGTTGTGTCCTTCACTAGTTCCTGTTAAAGAATGTCCTGAGCAAGCTGGGCCCATGCCTGAGTATTTATACTCTCCCTGGACAGCGCCACCAGCAGGCCGCCCAGTATTATTTCATAAGTCACTTCCACATGAATGACAAGATTCATGTCACCGGTGATGTTGACCCCCTTGGGGACAATAACGGTATGTTCATCCCTACTCCTTCTTCTCACATCCCACTGTCCCCTCACCACACAAGCGTTTCGCACTTTCCAGCTAATGATGCTCTATGCATGCATCTCTCCCTTCCTGCCCCCCTCCCCTCACCTTAACCCGACTCAGGGACGGACTGCTCAGGTGCTTGCTCATTATCTGAAAGCATAAAGTGAGCGTTGCACACTCACTGACATCACGATCCACCTGGCGTTGAGGCTCCCGGCGATAACTGTTACTGGCAGCGCTATAGGGGGCAAGATTTGGCGTGCGGTGCTGGATTCGCCTCACCCTGACGATAATGCTTTAGCGCCCCATTACCGCCATCTGCTGGCGCTAATGGGAGGCGCCAAGGGGACAAATTTTTCTCCCAATGTTCCTTGTCATTTTTTTGCGATACATGACCAATTCAAATGTTCGTGCATGTGCGGTTATTCCAATTGAAAAGCCAGCGAGCGGCCTACGCGGGAGCGCCAGACCACTGCGCAGAAGTGCGGCGCAGTTTAACGGGAACATTGAACTGAATGTGTGTGTGATCTGGCATTTAAAGTAACGAGATGAAAAGGAACAAGAAAGCAGTCCAACGGTGGGGGGATCTGGGTCGTGGCCTCAGCCTGGCCATCAGGTGGGCCCCAATTACCACCCAACGGAAGGGTTGGCACGTTGGTACCACGCAGCATATGCCCAGGATCCAGCCAGGCCTTTGATAGTAGAACACAAAGAATCTGCAAAGGGGCATAGATAGACTAAGTGAGTGGGCAGTGAGGTGGCAGACGGAGTAGGGAAATGTGAGGTTATTCACTTTGGTAGGAAGAATAGAAAAACAGAATATTTTTTAAATGGTGAGAAACTTTCAAATGTTGGTGTTCAGAGAGATTTGGGTGTCCTCATACAGGAAACACAGAAAGCTAGCATGCAGGTACAGCAAGCAATAAGGAAGACAAATGGCATGTTGGCCTTTATTGCAAGGGGGTTTGGTATATAAGAGTAAGGAAGTCTTGCTACAATTGTACAGGGCCTTGGTGAGACCACACCTGGAGTACTGGGCACAGTTTTGGTCTCCTTATCTAAGGAAGGATATACTTGCCTTGGAGGCGGTGCAATGGAGGTTCACTAGATTGATCCCTGGGTTGTGAGGGCTGTCCTATGAGGAGAGATTGTGTAGAATGGGCCGATACTCTCTGGAGTTTAGAAGAATGAGAGGTGATCTCATTGTACATACAAGATTCTGAAGGGGATTGACAGGGTAGATGCTGAGAGGTTGTTTCCCCTGGCTGGAATGTCTAGAACTAGGGGGCATAGTCTCAGGATAAGGGGTAGGCCATTTAAGACTGATATGAGGAGGAATTTCTTCACTCAGAGGGTTGTGAATCTTTGGAATTCTCTGCCCCAGAGGGCTGTGAATGTTGAGTCTTTGAGTATATTCAAGGCTGAGATAGATAGATTTTTGGACTCTAGGGGAATCAAGGGATATGGAGATCGGGTGGGAAAGTGGAGCTGAGGTCGATGATCATCCATGATCTTATTGAATGGCGGAGCAGGCTCGAGGGGCCGTATGGCCTACTCCTGCACTTATTTCTTATGTTCTTATAGGCCGGGGGGGATGCAGGAACTCCCGGGCTGAGAGCCCATGCCCTTCCTGCTATGCCGCTGACATTGTTAGAGGCGGGCCAAAGCACCATCTTCACAAGACCCAGCGGGAACTTCTACGCAAAGCCGGGAATCGGTGTATCCAGATCACAGCTTGATTTGCAGCCCGTCCATCACACTCCGCGGGCCTGCGCTGGAAAGGCCAGGAATTGTCAGCCCATTTCCCCCTCAACACTCATACCCTTTTCTTCAAAAAATCAGCAACATTTATTATCATACCTTATAATAGTTAGAAAAACATACTGCTAAATTAGCTAATATTAAAAATTGGGTTACAGATTTTAATTTCTCACTTTCATCACTTCATGAAATATTAGCATCTTGAAATTCAAAGGCAGCAAATCATATTCTTTGACAGCGGAAACTCAGATTATCGCCTGTGTGCTAATCATCCACTGTGTCTTTTCTTCCACAGTGAGTCTGCCATAAATATATCATCGCACGGTGTTACTCCAGGGGCAGACTTGGCAACATTTCATTTTTACTGAAGGTCCTCTCGGAATTTCCCCAGGCATGTCTGACAGGATTGTGAAAATATAAATCTTTTCCGAAGCTGAGAGACAGAAGATAATGAGTGAGCCGGGAAATGGTGGTGTTACCTGCTGGGCCCTGGATCTCCGAGCAGAAGTTGACAAGGTCCACACAAAGCCTTCAGTAGAGGTCAAACGTGTGCTGGGCTGCTCCATCACTCCACAGTCACCAAGAGATCCACTTGGGACATTGATCCAAGGGGCAAAATTTCTTCAGCATCTTATACGTGTCCAGCCTGTCCTATCGCAATCACCAAGAGTGGTGTTTGCCTTGCAGGAGGTGGGAGCAGACTCCGGGCAAAGGTTCAGTTCGGGACCCTTACATTTTACTGAACAACGACACTAAACACGTACATACTTAATCAGCTGTCAAATCCACACATCTACAGTCATGAAAAGGCCTGTTTGCAATAGGTAATATTGAAAGAATGTGGAATGAGCATATCGAGCACTTGTATGTAAACTTTAGCAATTAGTATCTTTACCCTTAAGGAGGAATTGTGTGGCCCCTCTGAGGAAGTGCTGCACTGTCGGAGGCGTCGTCTTTTGGATGAGGCGTCAAACTGAGGCCCTGCCTATTCTTTCAGATGGACATAAAAGATTCTACGGTACATTTAGAAGCGCAGGGGAGTTCTCCCCAGTGGGCCAAAATTTATCCCTCAACCAACATCACTAAAAACAGTAATATGATAGCAAAATACTGCAGATGCTGGAAATCCGAAATAACAACAGAAAACGCTGGAAAAACTCAGCAGGCCAGGGCAGCATCTGTGGAGAGAGAGAAACAGAGTTAACGTTTCAGGTCGAAGACCCTTCGTCAGGACTGAGGAAAAAAAGGCAGGAAATGAAGCTGAGGGAAACTGAAAGCAATGAAGATGAACACTAAAACAGATTGTCTGGACATTTATCTCACTGCTGATTGTGGGACCTCACAGATGAGTGTGTGGTATTTTGCAGTGTTAGTGCCTAATGTCTGTGATTGTAGCTTGAGTTCTGCCAGTGAGAGCAAAAGGTGACAAGCCTGACAATTAAGGAACATGAGTAAGTTTTTGTTTCTTTATTCATTGGATGCAGACGTCGCTGGTAAGGCCAGCATTTATTGCCCATGCCAAGTTGCCCTTGAGAAGGTGGTGGTGAGCCGCCTTCTTGAACCGCTGCAGTCCATGAGGTGTTTTCCTAGTATTTTGATACAACTGAGTGGCTTGCTAGGGCAGAGGGCAATTGAGAGTCAACCACATTGCTGTGGGTCCGGAGTCACATATAGGCCAGACCAGGTAAGGGTGACAGATTTCCTTCCCTAAAGGACATTCGTGAACCAGATAGGTTTTATAAGACAATCTGGTAGTTTCATGGTCCTCATCATTAATAGTAGCTTTCCAGCTTCCAGATTTATTTAATTAACTGAATCTAAATTCAGTTGTGGTGGGATTTCAATGACATAGCCCCATGGAGCATTAGTCCAGGCCTCTGGATTCCTAGTCCAGTAACATAATCACTATGCTACCATACCCGTTTTGGAATACACGCTAAAAGGAGGCAATTCTACCTTATAGCCGTCATTTCAATTTTGAGAAAAAGTGTTACGATGGTCTTTAAAGGATCTTCAAAGGGTTACAGCAAAATATCATGGCAGTCAGAAAATTAGCCCTCATGTGCCACCTTTTCTTGCAAACCGAGAAATATTTTTGAGAGAGCCCTGGCCAACATTCATCCCTCAACCCAAACACCACTAAAATCATTGCTGATTGTGGGAGCTGGCTGTGTGTAAATTGGCTGTCGCGTTTCCTACATTGCGACAGTGACTACACATCAAAATACAGTCCGCGCCACGTATAGCGGGCGCGTTGGTGTTGACACTATTTACCCACGGTAGGTGGTAAAATCAAAAAGCGAAGTGGCCAACATATTTTTTTTTTAAACAGGCAATCTCCACTTAGCAACGGTAACGGCAGCAAAGCAGTTATGTTACTGGTACTAGTAATCCAGAGGCCTGGACTAATGATCCAGAGACGTGAGTTCAAATCCCACCACGGCAGCTGGGGAATTTAAATTCAGTTAATTAAATAAATCTGGAATAAAAAGCTATTATCAGTAATGGTGACCATGAAACTACCGGATTGTCGTAAAGCCCCATCTGGTTCACTAATGTCCTTTAGGGAAGGAAATCTGCTGCCCTTACCCGGTCTGGCCTATATGAGACTCCAGACCCACAGCAATGTAGTTGACTCTTAACTGTCCTCTGAAATGGCCGAGCAAAACACTCAGTTGTCTCACCGCCGTCTCCTCGAGGGCAATTAGGGATGGGCAATAAATGCTGGCCTTGCCAGCGATGCCCACATCCCATGAATGAATTAAAAAAAGGCCTCTCCTAATTGTTAGCAGTTGCATCCAGAATCTCATCTCGAAGGTAATTGCACTTTAACGAGGTGAGACTAGCTGATTCAAACTACTTGAAGACCCTACTTTGCCTGAAATCAGCAGAGCCTTAAATGGGTAGGTAGAGGGTAAATACTTAATGAAGTGCCTGAAATAGGGACGGGCTTAATGTGTTATAAGCGGTGCCTTTGTAATTGATGCCTATGGTGATGGCAAGCGGTTAGTGCCATTTGCCCGATATAGGTGGCTGCCCATGATAAGCGCGGACAGTGTAAGTAGCGGGGACTGCACTTCAGATGACATCTGAAGGACTTTGAGATGCCCCCGAGGTCATTAAAGGTGTTTTATAAATGTAAGTTATTTTCTTTCTTGCGGCTGGTGAGGAGTAAGGTTTGGAAATTCCGTTAAATGGTCGGAAAATTGTGCACCTGAGTTTCTGATCTGCACCACTGGTGAACAAGGCAACGGTCTTTTAGTCATTCACCTGTAACCTATCACTCAGCATACTGAACAATCAGGACGGAATTTTGCCGGCGCTCAGAGGCCGGGTTTGAAGGTGGATCCACTGTCAAAATCAACAAGATTGACAGCGGGTCGGTATCCCGCTGTAAACCTGCCTCCTTGTCAGTTTCCCAAGTGTCAGGTCGGTCATCCCTGAACAGTCCCGACACCAAGCGGCGTGTCAGCCAATTTAGATACTTTAAAGCTTGTTAAAATGTAGTTAAGCACCATTTTACCATTTACTTACCATTTTACCAGCTTTTCCATGAGTTTCCTGTAGCGCAGAGATCACGTCAGGTAAGTAGGTTGGGTGTTGTGTCTGCATGGAATGACTTACTAACCTGACAGCTCCAAATGGTCTATGAAAGCTCCCATTTCATCGGTCTTCACTTTCCAAGGTTAGAAGCTGTTACTTACTCCATTTGGAAGACAGATTGAGCTTTATGCAGCTTGCAAGTGTTTGGAGTAAACTCTCTATCCAGCGTCACCTCATTGGAACAACCTCTCTCACCATTAACAGATCGCTTCTTTCATCTCAACCTCACCTGCCATCTATTCCATCAGCATCGGTGCCCTTGAAACTATCTCACCTTGGTCCCACACGATCAGCCCCAACACCAGCATCACCGGGCACACCAGGACCACCAACAACAACACCAACCTTCTCCACAATCAACTGATGCTGCACAGGACACAGGGCATCAGCACCCAGCGGACGCCAGCGATGGCCTCACCAGGTCCAGATTTGCTTCACATAACACTGTACACCCTGGCTGCCACATGATGCACCAGGTTGGCACCACCCCATACCAGCACCATAAAGCATCCCTACAATGCCCAAGCCATTCCTTTCACACTCATCACCATTGTGGGGGGTACCGTTATGTCTCACCATTCACTGAAACTCACTAAGCCACTTCCAAAGGTGCACACAAATCTGTCCAAAAAGGCAAAGTGGTGAAAATAAAGATTTCAATGCTTGACAACACATTAACAAAAACTTTACACGAACATTGGCTAAAGCACCCAAGTGCCTACCCTTGTGTGTTGTTAGTTTGTATGATTGCACTAGGATGAGGGTGAGTGTGAGGGGTGGCTAGTGAGATGGGGAAGTGATAATGTAGATAGAGTGGGATGGGTGGAGGTGCAAGCTAAGTTGTTGTGAGTAAAGATGTGCAGGAGTAGGGTTGGGAAGGAAGAATGGTGGAGATCAGATGAGGCTGAGTGTGGCTTGGCAGTAACGTTTCGTGATCTACTGAGAACATTGAAAGGTTTGCACCACTGCAGCCTGGTCCTCCTGACAACATCTCTGCTGGTGCCTTCCTGTGCAATGTGTAAGCAGGCTATGTTGGTGTCCTGGGGAGGTGTCTTCCGCCCATTGGAAGGGAAGAGGACCTCCCTGCGTGCTGCGATGGAATGAGTCATGGGAGAGCCTGGGTGCAGTCGTGCACCTTTGTGCAGTGCTTGTCAGTGTTTGCAGCACCTCAATGCTCACAACTGTCAAAATGAATGTGGACATGGCCTCTTTAAGGAAACCGGCTGATGACGCGTCATTAAATAACGTCATCAGACCCGCTTCCTTCAATTGGCCGGGAACCTCGCAGGGCGGGGCTTAACAAGCCCCATCAGGGCAAAATCACTCGGAGGAGGCGGGATGAAGACGGTTGCGCGGTTTGAGGACGCCGTCGACTCTGGCCACACCGGACTCGCCACGGCTGGCGAAATCGCGGCCTCCGGGTGTGAACTAGAATTGCTGATGACACGAGGCAGGCATTTTCGCATCCGCAGTTAAGTTTACGCAGATAATTATATTCCGCGACGCTTTCTGATACCTCATTAAAGAAAGGTGGAGGTTGGGAGTGTAACTCACAGAGCGAGAAAGGATTGCGCCACATGATTCCTTTGGGAGTCACATTGCCAAAGCTCTTAGTCATCACGCTAACCTCGCAGGGTCCAGTAAGGTCAGACATAATAAAGGAGAAGACAATAACTTAGGCTGGAAATATAGCTGTTGGTGACATTAAGGATGAACATATAGCACGCTCGTAGCACATTCTTTTGTTAGCCATTTAAAGGGCATGTTAATCCATTTAAAATAAACCCTTTAATACCTATGTTAAAAATAACAGACAAAGGATTGTTATACAAATGCGATCAGTGCCCATCCACCAATAGCGCCACCAGTCATTTCTAGACTCATACATGGAAATCCTGAATAGTTCACCACCAGGTGTGCATATTGGACATTCAGGCTGGCTTTCTGGCCATTTAAATAAACACTTGGTAAGAGTATCCCCGGCCCACGTCCGCATTTCTACCATGGGCATCCAGCGAGTGGACTCTCCGCCAGGAGCAACCAGTCAGAAAATGAGTTCTCGTCTGACGATTTTTTTTCATGGAACTGCAAACGACTCTTGACATTAGGCTGTCAGATTGTCATAAAAACTCAACGGGCCCACACACGTCCTTCAGGGAAGGAAACCTGCCATCCTTACCCGGTCTGGGCCTGTGTGTGGCTGCAGTGTCACGCCAACATTGTTGACTCTTAACTGCCCTCTGAAGTGGGCCAGCAGGCCACTCAGTTGTACGAAGGCCCACCACCACCTTCTCGAGTAACGAGGCGTGGGCAATAAATGTCAGCCTTGCCAGTGACGCCCGCATACTGAGAATGAACATTTTAAAAATCTATCTTTCCCAGTATGTCTCATATCTGTATTGCTCTCTCTATCTTTCCATTTTCTCTCTATCTACCTGCGTCTATGGGGGGAGGGTGACAATTACCTTGGGTGATACTGTAAAATGGGCCATAGTGAATCGGGCATCCTGTGTTACCCATCTTTTGTTTCTTCACTTGCCCCATCACTGCCCCCTTTTATCTTGCACCATCATCCCTTTTGTCATTTAATCTCCCCTGCCTGTCACAGGCCTTTTGTTCTTTCCTCCCGATCCCCCCTTTTCCCTGCCTCTGCACTTGCTTAAAACCCGTCCCATCTCTTTTTTCAGTTCTGACGAAGGGTCATCGACCTGAAGCGTTGACTCTGTTTCTCTCTCCACAGATGCTACTGGACCTGCTGAGTATTTCCAGCATTTTCTGTTTTTATTCACGTGTTACACTTTTTTTATCCATTGACTTTAATAGAAAAAATGGGGGGCACTGTGTAAAATGGGCCACCGATTCACCATCACCTGTTTTGTGCAATTGGTGAAGTTGAATTTCACCCCTTATAATTCTCTATCTCTCTCCGCTTACATACGTGGATTTCTCTCACCGTTTTACCTATCTTCTTATCTCTCTCTATCTACATATCTGTCTGTCTCTCCATCCATCTATCCTTTCGCATTCTGTATAACTCTCATTGTGTTGATTCAGTCTGACAGTATTTTAGCAGGTCTCGTATCGCCAATGAGCAACTTTATTCCTGTTAAACCACGACATGAAAACATCTGTGTCAGCTGTGGCTCAGTGGGTAGCCTCAGGGTCAGAAGGTTGTGGGTTCAATTCCCGCTCCAAGGCACTTGAGTACATAAAGCTCCCAGTGCGGTGCTGAGGGAGTGCTGCACTGTCGGAGGTGCCGTCTTTCAGATGAGACATTAAACCAAGGCCCCGTTCTGCTCTCTCAGGCGGATGTAAGAAATCCCATGGCACTATTTCGAAGAAGAGCAGGGGAGTTATCCCTGGTGTCCTGCCCAATAGTTGTCCCTCAACCAACATAACAAAAACAAATGATCTGGTCATTATCACATTGCAGTTTGTGGGAGCTTATTGTGTGTAAATTGGCTGCCACATTGCAACAGTGACTCCACTACAAAAAACAGTTCTTCATTGGCTGTAAAGTGCTTTGAGACATGCGGTGGTCGTGAAAGTTGCAATATAAATGCAAGTTGGTCTTTAAAAAAAAACACCATTGATCCTTACTGATTAATCCTGATGGCACAACATCACACACATGTGCTTTATTATAAAGCAAGAAGATGAACATGCATAAATCTATGGAAGAGACTGTGTAAGAATCAATTTAGAGGTGCTTTGATGCTAATGATGTATGGAATGCAATAAGACAGCAATTTTTTCACAATCAATTTACCATAGCAGTTTTATGTTTGTTATGGTTTCTTTCTGTTGTTGGGAAGGCGTGTGCAGCCTTTGCAGCCAATAGCCTCACTGTTATTCCTATCTATTATGTATTAAGGCTAGCAACACATTGCTTTGAAGTTAATCGTGGAATAATACTTGGATTTACATAGTGCCTGTTAAAACCTAACCTTGGTTAGGCCACACTTGGAGTATTGCGTGCAGTTCTAGTCGCCATATTATAAAAAGGATATAGAGGCACTGGAGAGGGTGCAGAGAAGATTTACAAGGATACCAGAAATGCGAGGGTATACATATCTGGAAAGGATGAACAGGCTGGGTCTCTTTTCTCTTGAAACAAGAAGGCTGAGGGGTGACCGAATAGAGGTCTTTAAAATTATGACAGGTTTTGAAAGAGTGGATACAGAGAGAATGTTTCCACTTGTGGGGAAGAGCAAAACTAGAGGCCATCAATATAAGATAGTCACCAAGAAATCCAATAGGGAATTCAAAAGAAACTTCTTTACCCAGAGAGTGGTGAGAATGTGGAACTCGCTACCACAGGGAGCGGTTGAAGCGAATAGTATAGATGCATTTAAGGGGAGGCTGGACAAGCATATGAGGGAGAAGAGAATAGAGGGTTATGCTGATAGATTTAGATGAGGAATGTAAGCAGTTTTTGATCCTAGCCCAAATGCTAGACGGACGGTTCGAATCGCCCCCGCCTTACGAAAGTTCTATACCCGGGAATTATTATTCAGAGTGAAAATGAAATAAGTCACGGACAGGAATGCTTCGGTGAAAAATCAAACTGATATTTATTTGGTCTAACATACACTGGCTAAAACATGCACTACTAAACAAAATCACTGTCTCTGTGGAGAATAAAATCCAGATTACAATCAACATACATACAGTACAAAACTGGAGACTATAACCAGCAGTAATTCCCTTGTTGCTATGGTGGACTCTAACTCCACCCCTACCAACGAATTACCCAGTCGCAAAAAACCCTTCACCTGGCTGAACCCAACGAAGCTCCCACCCTCGGAATAGCCCAAAAGAACTTCACTTCTGAGAAAAACCCTGAGCCCCTTACACACCACCCAGCTCGCCTGGGATATCGGGTTACCGGCTTGGGACACTCGAGACCATGCTTACCCCCACACACGGTCGGTTTCAATCACTCCACTCGGCGGCTTCTCTGGTACTTCTTGTTAGGTCGATCTTGTTGGAGCGGGAGCGAGAGAGAGAGAGAAAGAATGGTGGAAAAGGATCTATCTTTATAGGAGTCTGGCTACCCTATCTTTCCTGCCAATCTTTAAAATCCTTTTGTTTCTAAGCACTCCAGTGCTTAATCAGTGATGGGCCATCATCGGACCCATAGGTATTCCGTGATTGGATTAATGGCCCTAAGTCTGGGACCTATCTTTGTGGTCTTTGTTTTGGGAAAAACTGGCTCCTCTTCGGCTGGCAGAGGCTAGTGGGTTCATTGAGATGGAGGTGAGAAGTGCTTTTGCATATTAGAGTGGCTTTCTAATAAGTTCAAGTTCAATGGCCCACTTCCTTTTTCCAGGACTGTCGGGCGAACCCATACATTCTGGATGACAGACAGTTCTTTTGTCACAGCCAACTGCCATGTGTTCTCTGGAGTTTTAACAAACCAGTCCCCCACGCATCTGCACAGGACGATCCCACCACAGGGAAAACATCCTCAGCCCATAAAGTCCACAAAAATATTCTCGACTGAGTCCATTCTTCAAACAGAGACTTTGCGATCTCTTCAGTAAAGACGGGCGGAGGCTCGAGTGGAGCATCAACGCCGGCATGGACTGGTTGGGCCGAATGGCCTGTTTCTGTGCCGTATATCCTATGTAAGCCTATGGGAAATGTCTCAAATGCAATGGCTGTTGTTATAGAGGCAAACTTACCTTAGTTCATTTACATTTAGTTTGTGTACTGTTTTCTTCTTCAAGCCGCCTTCCAATTATGCTTTGTCTGCATCATATCAGCCCGTAATTTGCAGTCAGCGGTGAAGCAAAGGCATGGTGGCCCTGAAGGCCCACAAAGATCTCGTGATCGCTTTGGCGAGAGGTTCGGCTTTTCCGACGTCCAGTTGAGATCAGTGGGAGTTAATGGGGAATCCCTGACGCGAGCTGCTGTGACGTCAACAAGCTGTCTAAGCAGCCAATCACAATGCAGAATTCTCGCAGGCCTGAGAATGAATAATCTCCTTTTATTCCAACTTTTAAAAAATGTTATAGAGAGCCAAAAAAAAAATATTGGGGCTCTCACGTGGGCAATAGGTAAACCAGAAATACAGATGAACAAAAGTTTTTTTTTTAATTTTAAGTTTCTTAAAAATTTTAATTTTTATTAAATTGGATAAATCTGACACTCCACAAAATTAAAATTCGTTTTTCAGGGCCATAACATTTGTTTAGCAGTCAATATGCCGTTAAAACCCCAGTTACACCTAATCCAAAAGGGTTTAACATTTAATGGGGTATTTAACAGCGTAATTATTGTGGAAAAGAAAAAAAGAAAGACTTGCATTTCTATAGCACCTTTCACAACCTCAGGACGTCTCAAAGCGCTTTACAGCCAATGAAGTACTTTTGAAGTGCAGTCACTGTTGTAATGTGGGAAACACAGCAGCCCATTTGTGCACAGCAAGCTCCCACAAACAGCAATGTGATCATGACCAGATAAACTGTTTTTAGTGATGTTGATAGAGAGATAAATATTGGCCCAGGACACCGGGGGGGGGAAATCCTCTGCTCTTCTTCGAAATAGTGCCATGGGATCTTTTACGTCCACATGAGAGAGCAGACGGGGCCTCGGTTTAATGTCTCATCCGAAAGACAGCACCTCTGACAGTGCAGCACTCCCTCAGTACTGCACTGGAGTGTCAGCCAAGAAAAGCTGAAGTTTTCGTCAGTTTCCCAGGTTGCACTGATTGCCGGCTATGGTGGGGTGGGGGGGGCCAGCACAGCCAGTGAGGAGCAGAGAATGACTGACCGCAACTTCAGAATTTCCCCGTTAGAATGCGCATGCGTTGGATCCTGAAGTTGCGGTCAGCTTCAAAGGGGTAATAACAGTGAACGCTGTTAGTTCGCCATTATTACCCACCGCAAATTCCAAGCCGTCATCTTTTCCTTTACTGCCGATACTATTGGAAAATGAGGAACGTTGAGTTTAATGTTGTATGCTATTAAAATTCCTCCGATTTACTTCTGCAAATATACTCTCGATCGGGTAATTGTATTACAGTGTTTTCTTTTCCGTGTGCTTTTCTTTGTGAGTAAGGCAATGATTTGGGCCTAGAAATTCACTAGCCTTAGCGCCGCTTTTGAGGCGCTAGAGGGACTAGCGCCAGAGTTATGGCCAGTTGAAAAATTCCCTGGGGCCCTAAAGTGGCGTTGCACCGGTAGCGCTGCGCCGGCACCGATGACGTCATCGGTGTGCGCAGCGTCCCGGTTGCCATGCCGACGGGCCCCAGCACCGAAATTCAGTTGCGGCCGCCTCGCCCGTGGCAGCCGCAAATAAGACTCTGGCAACCGAGTCTTACACAAGTTAGCGCCGGCGCATTAAGGTCGCGCGGCGGCCGGCCGCTTTCCCGCCGGCCGCCTGCCCGCACCGCCCTCCCCGGACTCCTCCACCCCCCCCGCGGAACAGATGCGTCTGGCCTGCAAGCCCGGCACTTGTCCGAGGTGTCGGGCTCATTTTTGAAAAAATCAAACGGCCAGCGATCGGGTGAAGGCAGCGCCTCCTTAACGGGAGGAGGAGGCCTGCACTTCCCCAGCCTGCCGCACCGCATCGGGTGCCGCAGCGCCGGATTAGCGCCGCAATTCGGCACTCAGCGCCCATTGGGAGGCACTCACGCCCGCCAGTAGCGCCGGCAGCCGTCTGGGCGCGGCGCTACTGAATTTTTGGCGCGCGCAAGGGAATTAGCGCCGGCGCTAAATTTCCGGCGCTAAAGCCCTGGCGCGGCGTCAACTCAATTTCTAGGCCTTGGTCTTTGATTTCAATTTCCTTTATTCAAAGCCTTTGATAAACGTCTCACAGATAAGATTGTTTTCTGTCCGTTCTCTGCCACCAGCTGCTATTGCTGTAAGTGTTGTCGCTGGCCACTGTTGACTGATGTATTTCTGCCTTTGAGAGGCCTAATGATGCCTGTGCACCTTTTCTTATCACCTATACCATCCCAGTCCAACTCTGATCTCTCTCTCCACCTGAGGTAATACTAATCGATCTCGTAGCTGAAGCAACAGAGGTACCTATTTTATTCATAATTTTCAATCAGCTTATGTTTCTGATAACGGAGAACTGAAGCCTAGATTACAGCCACCACACACATCTGCCCTTCATCGCAGAATGAGATTAGAGTCATATATGGGCTGGATTTTCATTGAGAAGTCGGGTAGGAGGCGGGACTACAACTTTCGGGGTTGTAGTCCATCGCGTTCTAGCAAACCCACGCGATTTTGACTTGATTGACCTTGATGAGCCCGCCCAGTGGGTTCAGCAGGCCAATTAAGGGCCACCCGGCAACAGGTGATGTCACAGATTGACATTTCATCTGTCAAGACCTTTTGACAGATGAAATATCAGCGTTTCACAGCTGTTTGAAGCTGTCAAAAACTGACAATCTGTATTCTAAGTTAATTCCTTCCTCTCAGGATGATTTAGAGATCTCGCTGGAACAGAAAGCTGAATGCTGCAATTTTTGACAACTCGCAGCCATTCTGCTTTCTGTGCCGGTGAGATGAGGGACTCCCGAGACCTGAAGGAAGGAAGGCTGTAAAGGAAAGTAAAGGTATGTAAAACTTCTTTAAACACTTTACACACACCAAACACACTTACCTTTGCACTCATGCACCCATCACTCACCTGAACACCAGACACCTCGACCCCTCCAAGCCCTTCATCCTGACGGTCCGCCTGCTCTAACTTGGCGTGGTTTGGAGCCGTCGGGAATCCCACACTTAAACATTAAAAATAGGGATTAGGCTAAAAACTGCCTGTTAACTACATGTTAACAGGCAGTTAATTGGCACTAATCCCCTTCTCGGCTCGGGCAGGAGGGTCCGAGTGCGGGGCGGGTACCCGCTTCCTTTGAAACTGGCATAGAGGCGGGTTGGGGGCAGGATGGGGTCGGACCGCCGATATCGGGATTTTAACCCCCCGCACGCCTCCAATCCCGCCTCCACGGCCCAATGAAAATCCTGCCAACGTCATAGAGTTATACAGCACAGAAAGAGGCCCTTCGGCCCATCATGACCGTGCCGGCCATCAAGCCTGTCTATTCTAATCCCATTTTCCAGCACTTGGTCCGTAGCCTTGTATGCTATGGCGTTTCAAGTGCTCATCTAAATGCTTCTTGAATGTTGTGAGGGTTCCTGCCTCTACCACCCTTTCAGGCAGTGAGTTCCAGATTCCAACCACCCTCTGGGTGAAAAAGTTTTTCCTCAAATCCCCTCTAAACCTCCTGCCCCTTACCTTGAAACTATGCCCCCTGGTTATTGACCCCTCTACTAAGGGGAAAAGTTCATTTCTATCTACCCCCTATCTATGCCCCTGATAATTTTGTACACCTCAATCAGGTTCCGCCTCAGCCTTCTCTCCTCTATGGAAAACAACCCCAGCCTGTCCAGTCTCTCTTCATAGCTGAAGCGCTCCAGCCCAGGTAACATCCTGGTGAATCTCCTCTGCACCCTCTCCAATGCAATCACATCCCTCCTATAGTGTGGCGACCAGAACTGCACACAGTATTCCAGCTGTGGCCTAACTAGCGTTTTGTACAGCTCCATCATAACCTCCCTGCTCTTCTATTCTATGCCTCGGCTAATGAAGGCAAGTATCCCATATGCCTTTTTAACCACCTTATCACACCACTTGATTTCAGAGGTGTGGGATGCCTTTGGTCCATTAGTGTTTTGGGACTGAAACCCGCCTCTGTTGACATCACTTTTCCAGTCTGATTTTATGGCTTCTTGCTCCCTTGGCTCATTCTACAACATTTCTGCATCTCCTGCACCACCTCCAACATCTTTTGAGAAACCACTATGTCCAATTACAAGGCAAGGGCCTCCCCGAGGCTCTCGGATGAGGTGCTGCAAATGTTGTTTGAGGGGGTGACGGCCAGCATGGAGGTGCTCTTCCATTCATCTCGGAGGAAGAGGCCTGCCAAAGAAGCCAAGGCTGTGTGGGTACAGCTGGCAAGGGATATAACCTCCAGATCTGTGTGCAGATTGGGAGAATGTTTCTGTGTATTGATGAAATGCCATTCCTGTTGGAAAGCATTACAATGATTTGAAGCCAAAATGTTGGCATTATGGCATCTGTTCTTTCGCCTTAGGCAGCTCCACATTGTGGGCACCGCCACACTTGTGTTGTCAGGTTGGTGGCCTGAGTGAAAGAAGGCCAGGAAGTCCATTGTCACTGATGTCCTAGGATGGAGCAAAGGACATATGCCAACTTGGGCAACCTATGCAAATCTGGCCGTGATAAGTTCATCCCTTGCATCCCGGGCTCTGACCTCCTCCTCCTCCACATCCTCCTCCTCCTCATCCTTATCTGAGGTCCATGCAGAAAGAAAACGAATGGTTCCCATGCTGCTTGTAGATGCCTCCTTTGGGGAAGTGCTCATTGCAAACGGGGAGAGGGTCTTCCAAGGAGGTCCCACAGCTGATGGAGTCAAGCTGCAGCACCTCCGACTTCAGAAGGCCTTCTAAAAGTGCTCAGAGACCTTTTAAAGCCAAGGTCTGGCACCTGTAAGTAATCCTTGCTGCAATAAACGATGTCTTGTTAGACCTGCAGCAGTGAGGAGGCCACCCACGAGTCAACCCGCCAGGTTTACCTGGCGTGGTTTAGGAGGTGTGTGGATCTCACCGAAAAGCTGGAAAAATCACAAGGGCCTCTCAAAATAGGCTTAGAGAGGCCCTTAACGAGCATTTAAGGATGTTAAATAGCGCAATGGCCAGCTGGAGGCAGGAGCGTTTCCTGACCTCCAAAACCGGCACCGGCAAAATCCCGCGGAGACGGGCTTGAGGCGGATTCCGAACCCGACCTCGTTGAATCTGATTTTCCTGCCTTTCCCGCCTCCAAACCTGCCTCCTCCGACGTCAGAAAATCGCCCCCCCTTGTTTTCAAATCCCTCCGTGGCCTCGCCCCTCCCTATCTCTGTAATCTCCTTCAGCCCCACAACCCCCCCGAGATCTCTGCGCTCCTCTAATCCTGCCCTCTTGAGCATCCCTAATTATAATCGCTCCACCATTGGCAGCCGTGCCTTCTGTTGCCTCGGCCCTAAGCTCTGGAATTCCCTGCCTAAACCCCTCCGCCTCTCTACCTCTTTCCTCCTTTAAGACGCTCCTTTAAACCTTCCTCTTTGACCAAGCTTTTGGTCACCTGCCCAAATTTATCCTTATGTGGCTCGGTGTCAATTTTTTTGTCTTAAAATACTCCTGTGCAGCACCGTGGGACATTTTAATACGTTAAAGGCGCTATGTAAATACAAGTTGTTGTTGTTGTATCTACCCGAGGGGCTTGTGTCAGCCGTGGTTCAGTGGGTAGCACTCTCGCCTCTGAGTCAGAAGGGCTGTGGGTTCATAGTCCTACTCCAGAGACTTGAGCCACAGTACAGGTTGAGACTCCCAGTGAAGTACTGCGGGAGTGCTGCACCATTGGAGATGTCGTCCCCAGTGCTGTTATAAAAATGTTGACAATTGCAGGTGGTTTAATGGTGAGAATGTGAAAGTCAAGATTAATTTACACTGATATATGCCACAGTTTCCCAGGTCGCAGCCTCCAGAGTCTAAAATATATGCAAATATTATATTTCTATGTTAATTTATCAAATAGCTGATTGTCATAATCCTGCAATTCATAATCACAAACCTAGCTGTAGACCACTTCTGCCATGCAGGAAGAAATAATACATTCCTTTACTTATTTTGCTTTGTGAATGTGATGTCTGGTTAAATTGGTGGCCTGAAAGTGATACATTGGAGGAGATAGTCCTGCTTCAATGATAAAGGGGGTTGGGCAGGGTGAGTGTCTCCTCATATACGTATAAGCCCCAATTTTAACACCCCCAGCCTGGCGGACATCAGGGGCTGGATTTTACCACCCATGAGGAGGCGGGTCTGGAGGCGGGATTGCTGGGAAAATCAAAAAAAATAGGAGCGGGTCTGCTAGCAGCAGGAAGAGGATTATAGCCACTTAACTGCCTGTTAACAGTTGAGAGGCTTTTTTCCATTTTGAGACTTCTGCTGCGGGCTTCCCGACGTCAGGGAACCCCGCCAAGGTAAGTGAGATGTGCTGTGGGTCTGTGATTATGTTTGTGTATAGATGACAGCTGCAGGAGTGGTGTGAAGGATGCAATGGGACACTGGTGAGTATCAGAGGTAAGGAAATGTTGGGAAAGTCATTTTTAATGTTTTTATATTTTCCTGTAGGTGACAAGCTTTGAAGTGTTTCTGTGGCCTCACCTCATTAGGAGAAGTGACAGGTCACTTCTGTACCCTCACCTGCAGCTGCCATCTGTTTTATCCTAAGGAGAGAGTCATTGGGGAGTCTGAGTGCAAGGGCTCACCTTTGTACAGTGATTGTCAGTGTTTGACAGCACCTCCATGCAGTCAAACACTGAAAAATCATCTGTCAAAAATAAAAGGTTCATGTCACTTTAAGAAAGCCGGCAGATGAAGCGTCATCAACTGACGTCATCTGACGCCGGCTTTCCCTTAATTGGCCGGCAAGCCCCCAGGGCGGGCTTAACAAGGCCAATCGGGAAAATAGTGTCTGTGCGTCGGACGCCACTGGGGGCGGGACTAGAACCCGGAAGGCTGCAGTCCCGCCCCCAACTCGTCTCGGCTGGCAAAATCCAGCACCAGGTGGGGGAAAGCAGTAAAAATGGAGTGGGGGTCATAGCCAATCCTTTCCCGACCCAATCTCACCGCCTGCTATTTTTTTTCCTTTCCTCCCCCTCACCCTCCCGCCAGGCCATTTGCCAGGAACAGGATTGTGGGCCAGAAGAGGCCAAAGGCAGGAAAGTTTAAAAAATTAATTTTAGGTTTCCTTGTGGGATCGGAGAAGCAGGAGTGTTGCTCCGGACCCCACAAGGAAATCTTGGGCCTCCATTTCCATGGCCACCCCCGATCACCCCCGACCCTGCCCCTCACCAATTACCTGACTGTTGGGTACTACTCTCATGGGTCTCCTACCGCCCGGATATTTGCTCCTGCACTCTGGCCAGCAGAACTTTCTGCCAGGTTCGGGCCGGAGTCGGGGCCTGGTTATGGAAATGAGGCCCTGGAGTTAAAATCCCTATAGGGCCTCACAGGGCGAGCTTGTTGCTCGCCCTGCCACCTCGCACAGAAAGATCCCGCCCCCCCAAGGGCCATAATTTGGAAGCATCTGAAGTGAATTGCTGATAAAAAAATATTTGTCTACTTCCAGCAACCACTCTTTAAATTTACCTGAAGGCATGAAGTCATCTGTGTTGATTATTTCCTTGATTATTTTATATGTGGAACTAAGGGACTTTCATTCTGAGAAGTAAATTCTTATTCCAAGGTCATGTATGGTACAAGTCAGATGCAATAGAGAGTTTCACGATATATAAAAGCTCATTTACTGATTGCTCCTTGTGGCATTTTCATTTGATGTGCTCAATCATTATGGACTCCCAAGGTGAGATTCTCGAAGTACCGTGAAGTTCTAAATTTAATAATACAGTTTTGCTGCGCTCAGTGGA
This sequence comes from Somniosus microcephalus, assembly GCF_052327205.1. Lineage (NCBI taxonomy): Eukaryota > Metazoa > Chordata > Chondrichthyes > Squaliformes > Somniosidae > Somniosus > Somniosus microcephalus. The sequence continues at coordinate 22,804,420 of NC_141018.1, read as the reverse complement.
AACTAGCTTCGAATTGGACAAAGTCATTCTTGGGCTCGTGAAGAAAGAAGAGCTCCCTGAAGGATTGGGTTGAAATCCAACTGATTGCAGCACCAAGTTATTAGTGTATCTATCCTTCTACTCAGGATGTTTGTACATTGTCCTGCAGAGGAATACGGTTACACAAGCCTGCTCGGAGCTGTTGTCCACATGCCAGGAACTGAGGTTCGAAATGCAGAGTAGATTTACAGATATTATTATAGGAAGCTTGCGAGAGACCTCACTTTCGGATGAGACGTTAAACCGAGGCCCCGTCCGCTTTCTCAGGTGGACGTAAAAGATCCCACGGCACTATTTCGAAGAAGAGCAGGGGAGTTCTCCCCGGTGTCCTGGCCAATATTTATCCCTCAATCAACATCACTAAAACAGATTATCTGGTCCTGTGGGAGCTTGCTGTGCGCAAATTGGCTGCCACGTTTCCTACATTACAACAGTGACCACACTTCAAAAAGTAATTCATTGGCTGTGAAGCGCTTTGGGATGTCCTGAGTTGGTGAAAGGCGTTGGACAAATGCAAGTCTCCTGCTCTTCTTTCAAATAGTGCCATGGGATCATTTACATCCACCTGAGAGAGCAGACGGGGCGGCGGCTTAACGTTTCATCTGAAAGACAGCACCTCCGACAGTGCAGCACTCCCTCACTACTGCACTGGAGTGTCAGCCTAGATATTGTGCTGAAGGCCCCGGAGTGGAACTTGGGCTTGTACTGATCTAACCAATTATCAGGAGACATTTTCCACTTTTAAAAACTGGCATGGATGTTAATTTCACTATTTCTTCCATTTATTTCAACGGCAGTGAATAGAAATGCCAATTACTTGAATTTTCCTCTGGGCGAGTTTGGTTCCTTAGAATTTTGTTAGCCTCACTAGCAGAAGGCTGGCCAGTGAAGACTTGAGCACGATAATGCTCATTTTGTGACTCTCAAGTGGCTTAACAACCACTTGCCTAGTGAAGTAACTGTTGTGTATGTACCTTTAAGAGAATAATTGGTCTCAGACTGCAGTACCGGCAGTGACCACCCCTGTATAAAAGGCGCTAGAGAGCCTCTGTTGGTTAGTTTCGTTTATGCCTTTCACCAGTAAAGACTTGTTTGTTTCTCTCCTGCTAGTCCGTGTCTCAATCATTCACGGACTTAACACTGGCGACGAGTTAGAAATGAACTTACCTGCAACTCAGCAGCAGCTCCGACGACGTGCTGAAGGTCGGAGCCAGAAGAAAGAAGAAAAAAAATAAAAATAAAAATAGTCCATTGAAACTCGAGAAACGGGCGTCGACCGTCAATCATCGAGTTCAAAACTTGCAGGAGAGACTGTCCAGAGCCAGGCTGAGTTCCTCGGTCCGTGGTTTCCCAGCTAGTCGGGCTGGTGGCAGGTAGTGCTCTGATCCTTCCTGGGCTGCAACGGGGCCGGGCAGCGAGTCGGGAAGCAAGGAGAGAGAGAGAGGGTGGAGCATACAGGGCGCGGCCGGTGTTTCGAAGCTGGGCAGCGTTCGGACCTCAGAAGAGGGAGGGAAGTGTTCCAGAGGGTCCGCTCCACGACGGGAAAATAATGAAAGAAAAAGAATACGCGCAAGAAACCGTGGAAAGCAGCACTAACAACAGCGGGGAAGAAGGAAAAGTGCGGGAGGCGCCATTTTGTTAAATCGGAGAAGAAGGCAAAGTGCGGGAGGCGCCATTTTAGATTTGCAAGATGCCGAAGACTGGCTGTATCACTGCTTTTGATAATACATTAGAGGACTGGACCACGTATGTGCAAAGAGTCGAGGTATATTTCGAGGCAAATGAAATAGCGGAGGGGAAAAAGGCATCAATATTGCTAAACGTAATGGGCGCTAGAACGTACGGCCTATTGCGGGATCTGATTACTCCAGCCAAACCGAAGGCGAAGAGTTTTAACGAAATTGTTGCTGTTCTACAGGAGCACTTAAACCCTGCACCGCTGTTGATAGCAGAAAGATTTAAATTCCACAGGAGAACTCAGCACAAAGATGAGAGCAATGCTGAGTATCTTACGGAACAACGCAAGCTATCAAAGCACTGCCAGTTCGGAGCAGGACTGGCAGATACCCTACGGGACAAATTTGTCTGTGGACTCCTGAGTGAAGGAACACAGAAGAAGTTACTCGCAGAAAAAGAGCTGACGCTAGATAAGGCTTTCAGCGTGGCAGTATCGTATTAAGCAGCAGCCAGGGAGCTGCAGAAATTCAACAAAAACCACAGGAATACGGCACCCACGAAATGACACGGGGATTTGCAAAATGTTATCGCTGTGGCAGAACTAACCATGACCAGAAGGACTGCTGGTCCAAAGACAAAATATGCAGACAATGCGGGAAGATTGGACACATTGCACGAGTTTGTAGGTCTGGGAAGAAGACCAGCGACAACAAAAAGGCTACGAAGGAACCGTACAAGAAAGTACAAAAGATGACGGACAGTAGTTCCGAAGACCAGATGAGCGATAGTGAATCCGAGAACAGGAGATTTTGCTGTCTCAAACTTCACAATGTAATCGCAAAAGAGGATCACCGAACCATTTGGGTCACCCTCACGATAGCAGGGTCCCAAGTTAAAATGGAATTGGATACAGGATCAGCGCTAACCGTCATGAATCGACGAGACTATGAGCGGCTATTTTCACACATACCCTTGAGAGAGACATCCATCGTCTTGACGACGTATACGGGGCAAAAAGTATACCCCAGAGGAAAAATAAGGGTGCCTGTCGAATACAATGGCAAGAAAATACGGAAATTGTATCTCTACATACTGCCAAATGGTGGACCACCGTTATTGGGACGGGAATGGATCAGGAAGATAAACTTAGATTGGCATTCCATTCATGCAATGACGGTGGACAGTAAAAAAGATGAAGACGTCACTCCTGGACGATTGTCAACAATCTTAGCTAACGCCAAAGAGGTATTTCAACAAGAACTGGGCACGCTTAAAGGCGTAACCGCCTCGTTAATAATAGAAGAGTATGCAGTTCCCAAGTTTTTCAAAGCGAGACCGGTACCATATGCAACTCGTCCAGCCGTCGAGGCAGAGCTGGAAAATCTGGAGAAGGCGGGCGTGTTGTCTAAGGTCGACTGGAGCGACTGGGCGACACCCATCGTTCCTGTCATGAAGAAAACGTTAAGCAATAAGTCCGGAGAGCCAAGGAAGATTCGCATCTGTGGGGATTTCAAGGTGACGGTGAACCCTGTCCTTCACACAGTACAATATCCTCTTCCAAGGATAGAAGACATCTTTGCCTCACTGTCTGGAGGGAAGCGTTTTACAAAAATTGACCTAGCACAAGCATATTTGCAGATGTAGGTTGAAGAGTCCTCTAGGAAGTATCTCACGATAAACACTCACAAAGCTCTTTACCAGTATCATCGATTGGTATTCGGAGTAGCATCGGCTCCAGCGATATGGCAAAGAGCGATGGAACAGGTCCTGCAAGGGATTCCGGGGACTCAGTGTTACTTGGACGACATCCTTGTAACAGGTGAAGATGACAGTGAACACCTTAACAACCTAGAACAGGTGCTCACTAGACTACGGGAACATGGGCTGCGAGCCAACCGCCCCAAGTGCAAATTTTTTAAGAAACAGATATCGTATTGTGGCCACGTGATTGATGAAGAGGGGTTACATAAGTCCCCTGACAAAATTGAAGTGGTTGTTAAGGCCCCAGCGCCTGAAAATGTGTCGCAACTGAGGTCATTCCTCGTGTTGGTGAATTACTATCATAAGTTTTTGCCGAATTTGTCGACAATTCTGCATCCACTGAACGCCCTGCTACGAACGGGGGCAGCATGGAAATGGAGCGATGATTGTAAACGTGCTTTTCAGAAGAGTAAGGACTTAATCACTTCGAAGGAAGTATTGGCTCACTACAACCCAGCACTGCCAATCAGGCTGGCGTGTGATGCGTCTCCCTACGGCATTGGGGCGGTACTGTCACATAAATTCCTTGATGGTTTGGAGAGGCCGATAGCTTTTGCGTCACGCTCGTTATCTTCTGCCGAGTGTAACTATGCCCAGGTTGACAGAGAGGCCCTCAGCCTAGTGTGGGGGGTGAAGAAGTTCAATCACTATCTGCACGGTCAAAAATTTACTCTACTAACTGATCATCAACCTCTTGTCTCCATTTTCAACCCTCAGAAGGGCGTACCGATAATGACAGCACAACGGCTGCAGAGATGATCCCTTTTCCTAGGGGCACACCAATATGGCATCGCGTACAGGGGAACTAAACAGCATGGAAATGCTGATGGATTGTCACGTCTACCGTTGCCGACGGTGGAAGAAGAAGACCTTGCAGTGGATCCAATGGAGTTATTCCACTCGACCATAGTCGAATGTCTCCCTGTGACGAATGCAAACATAGAAAAGGAAACACGGAATGACCCGACACTATCACGGGTCTATGATTTAACGGTGAAGGGATGGCCAGCACATGGCGAACCACTGCTGCCAGCATTCTCGCCGAGAAGAGAACAGCTGTCAGTGTGCAGAGGAACCTTGATGTGTGGATCCAGAGTAGTAATTCCACCTAAGTTGACAGATAGAGTGCTCAATGAGCTTCATGAGGGTCATCTGGGTGGGGTAAAAATGAAGAGCTTAGCCAGAGCGTTTGTGTGGTGGCCGGGAATCGATAGAGAAATTGAAGAGATGACCAAGAGCTGTGCAGGATGCCAGAAGGTCCAAAACGCCCCACCACAAGCTCCTCTGCATCCATGGGAGTGGCTCTCATCTCCATGGCAAAGGGTGCACATTGATTTTGCTGGTCCCTTCATGGACTCGATGTTTTTAATTGCGGTGGATGCACATTCAAAGTGGCCAGAGGTAATAAAAATGTCCTCAACCACCACGGAAAAAACTATCGCAGTTTTACGAACCATATTCGCCAGGAATGGGCTGCCTGAACAGATTTGCTCTGACAATGGACCACAGTTTGTGTCTGAAGAGTTCCGGAGGTTCTTAAAGAACAATGGTGTTAAGCATTACACATCTGCCCCATATCATCCAGCCACTAATGGATTGGCCGAGAGGTTTGTCCAAACATTCAAGAAGGCTATCAAGGCAATGTGTAATGAAGATATACCCCTGCAACACAAGGTGGACAACTTCTTGTTTGCCTACCGGAATGCGACACATGCGGTTACCAACCAAACTCCAGCCATGATGTTCTTCAATCGAAGACTACGATGCCACTTGGATTTGGTTAAGCCAAATGTCCGAAGAGATGTGGAGAACAGGCAGTTTCAGAATATGAATGAAAGGCCGACCAGGAGTTTTAAGATAGGTCAACCAGTTTTGGCCCGGGACTACCGCACTGAGAAATGGCAGCCAGGAACGATTTGTACACGCCAAGGACCTCTCATGTATACCATGGACGTTGGGGAGAGCATTGTAAGACGCCATGCTGACCAGATTCTAGAGTCACTGGAAAACGTCAACTCCACACCACGATCTGATACACCTGATAATGAAATCGACGTTCCAATTGCAGCTACCACAGAACCGGTAATATTGGAAGCAGATGAACCAAACAACGACATTGATCCCGACTCAACATTGCCAGAAGAACCTGATACTCCAAAGAGGCGCTATCCAGACAGAATCAGGAAGCCTCCTCAAAGACTGAACTTATAATTGCTTAAACTTAACCAATGTATCTAGCAACAGTAATTGTGATTGTAATTCATTATCATTAGTTGTTAAATGAATGTTATGTACTGTTTATCTAAAAGGGGAGGAATTGTTGTGTATGTACCTTTAAGAGAATAATTGGTCTCAGACTGCAGTACCGGCAGTGACCACCCCTGTATAAAAGGCACTGGAGAGCCTCTGTTGGTTAGTTTCATTTATGCCTTTCACCAGTAAAGACTTGTTTGTTTCTCTCCTGCTAGTCCGTGTCTCAATCATTCACGGACTTAACAGTAACAACCAGGGACAATCATCCTGATTTAGAGAGGGGAAAATGGAAAGAAATGAAGCAAGAGAAGTGGACATGGAGCAGTCCGATTCACGGACACATTTCGCAGCATTTGAAAGGTTGAAACATAGATCCCGAGTATTCGAACAAAAGTATTTGCTTTATATGTGCTATCAACCTCTATGTTTTAAAAATTGAAACAAAAGATAAACTACACGTTATAAATCTCATCATTCATCAAGAAACTACTCGTGAAATAATGCTGGATGGCCAGCTGGTGGTGCCGTCCAAGGAGTATAAATACTCGGGCGTAGGCCCAGCTTATCAGGGACATTTTGTAAGACAGGAACTAGTGAAGTACAACTAGACCTCCATGTTCTGAAACAAGTTGATTAAAGCCTTGCTTTATACTCAAACCAAGTGTGTAGTGAGTTTTGTTACGTCACTACAGTTTAAGCTTTAAACATTACCTGTCATATCCATTTGTATAAGTGTATTGCAAATTATGGACCAGATTTCAAGGTGTGCCGCACAAGTTAGACTTTATCCCTCATCCTTCAGCTTGAAAACATTTTGCGCCGCAAAGTGAGGTCAACAGGTCAACTGGGACCTTGTGAATAAGGGGACCGACAGTCTATCTCCTTAACCAATGAGATGTAAGGATAGAGAAAGAAACAGAGAAATGGCAAAGGAGGGTAAATTAAAGACAAATCAGGTCCAGAAAAAGAAATAAAGAGAGGGAAAGAAAGTGTGGTTAGAATTATAGAATCATAGAATGGTTACAGCACAGAAGGAGGCCATTCGTCCCGTCGAGCCCGTGCTGGTTATCTGCAAGAGCACTTCAGCTAGTCCCATTCCCCCACCCTTTCCCTGTAGCCCTGCAATTTTTTTTTCTTTCAGCTACTTATCCAATTTCCTTTTGAAAGCCACGATTGAATCTGCCTCCACCACCCTTTCAGGCAGTGCATTCCAGATCCTAACCACTTGCTGCGTAAAAAAGTTTTTCCTCACGTCGCCTTTGGTTCTTCTGCCAATAGTTGCCAGAAGACTCCTGATACAAAAGAACCTTGAAATTACTGAATGAAACTGTTGCAGTGGGTGAAACTGACAAAAAATACATTGAAATTGCACTAGCCTGACAGCTGCGAGTCATTACCGATGACCCTTTTAAATAACGTCCCTAGAGCCGGCTTCCTGGTGCTGCACACCAGCTCTCCCTGTCGGTGTTTACTCCAGGTGGTGAGGTAACTGGCGAGAATCAATTTTGCAAATTGGGCAGTCAGTGAGCGTTGCACACTCACTGACGTCACGATCAACCTGGCGTTGACGTTCCCGGCGACACCTTTTACCGGCGGCGCTACAGGGGGGGGGCAGAATTGTCGTGCGGCGCTGGATTCACCTTGCCTCAGTGATACTGCTCTAATGCCCCATTAGCACCATCTACTGGCGCAAACGGGAGGTGCTAAGACGACAATTTTTTTCCCCTGTATGTTTCAATGAGATCACCTCTCATTCTTCTAAACTCCAGAAAGTACAGACCCATTCTACTCAATCTCTCATCATAGGACAACGCTGTCATAACAGGAATCAATCTAGTGCAGTGTAAAGGATCAGTGGCAATAGGTGGGGTGAATATTTAGGAGCATGGGGGTCTGCATGCTCAGACAGCTTTCTTCCACCAACTGCAACACTGGACCACTAAACGTAGCAGAAGAACATAGGAACAGGAATAGGCCATTCAGTCTCTTGAGCCTGTTCTGTCATTCAATTTAATCCCGGTTGATCTGTATCTTAACTCAATTAGCAATTGCAGCATAATCCACATTGAACCCTGCCAAAGCTGCTTCATTGGATTAATTACAACTGCGCTGAGGCGTTAATTGCCACCTGCTTCCCTTCATTTTCCCCCTGGAGAAAACCCACCGCATCCCTCTCCAAGAGCGCGTCAACCAGGTCTTAATAAGTAGCAGCAGACTTTGTGTTTAGGGGAAGAGGCGGGGTTGGAGGAAAACAGGGACTAGCACGGAAAATATAGAAACATGGAAGCATAGAAGATAGGAGCAGGAGTAGGCCATTCAGCCCCTCGAGCCTGCTCCACCATTTAATGAGACCATGGCTGATCATCCAAATTCAGTACCCTGTCCCTGCTTTCTCCCCATATCCCTTGATCCCTTTAGCCTTAAGAAATATATCTAACTCCTTCTTGAATATATTTAATGAATTGGCCTCAGCTACCTTCTGTGGTAGAGAATTCCACAGGTTCACTACTCTCTGGGTGAAGAAATTCCTCCTCATCTCTGTCCTAAATGGCTTACCCCTTATCCTTAGACTGTGACCCCTGGTTCTGGACTCCCCTGCCATCAGGAACATCCTTCCTGCATCCAGTCTGTCTAGTCCTGTTAGAATTTTATAAGTTTCAATGAGATCCCCTCTCATTCTTCTAAACTCCAGCGAATATAAGCCCAATTGACTCAATCTCTCCTCATACATCATTCCTGCCATCCCAGGTATCAGCCTGGTGAATCTTCGCTGCACTCCTTCCATGGCAAGAGCATCCTTCCTCAGATAAGGCGACCAAAACTGCACACAATACTCAAGGTGTGGTCTCACCAAGGCCCTGTAGAACTGCAGCAAGACATCCTTGCTCCTGTACTCGAATCCTCTCGCTATGAAGGCCAACATACCATTTGCCTTCTTAGCCGCCTGCTGCACCTGCATGATTACCTTCAGCGACTGGTGCACAAGGACACCCAGGTCTCGTTGCACTTCCCCTTCTCCCAATCTAATACTGTTCAGATAATAATCTGCCTTCCTGTTTTTGCCACCAAAGTGGATAACCTCGCATTTATCCACATTATACTGCATCTGCCATGCATCTGCCCAATCACCCAACCTGTCCAAATCATACTGGAGTTTTTCGGCATCCTCCTCACAGCACACAAGCCCACCCAGCATTGTGTCATCTGCAAACTTGGAGATATTACATCTAGTTCCCTCATCTAGATCATTAATATATATATTGTGAATAGCTGGGGTCCAAGGACCGATCCCTGGAACACAATTGGCCCTTTTGTTCCACTTTTAAAGACTATTGCTCCCATTGTTGACACAGAACAATAGAGACAACATTCCCAATCTACCATTACTCAACATCGATAGCTGGTCCTGGTTAAGAATGGAGAATAGGATTTAGTGTTATAGAGGAAGAATAATTACATCAAAAGTTATATTTTTGGATTGTTGATGAATTCTCCTTTATCCTTCAGTTTTCCTCTCCTCTCTGCTCCTCCTTTGCTGGGGGTGTCCAATCCTTGCTGGGATAAGGTACCAGGGCACCAATCACATTACAATACCCTGCCCAGGTAACCATTCTTAATGTGTGCACCTCAATAGTGAGTGTCAGGTGGGTGTTTGATCGTGGAGCCCATCGGTGTCCAGTCCTCCCCTCTGCCAACTCCCACTTCCAGCAGAGGGGGGTCACTGGATAATGATCAAGAGCAGGAATCGCGGTTGAATTCTCCCTTGCCTAGCCCGGCCGAACTGAAGCCAATTGTAGTGCCGCTAGCTCAGCGCAGAATGGGGCTCTATTCTGGGTGCTTGCTGGCCTGCATGACCCAGCTGCTCACTACCTTAACCAGCTGAGCCTTCAATTAAAACTTGAATGTTCTCAACATTCATGGTTCTCTACCGACCATGTCATTGCCACCCACTGTTGATACCATGGGGATCAGTTCGTTTTTGAACTGATTGTTCACATATTACTGCCCCACAGCCTCTGTTCAAATTATGACATGCATCTAGTAAGTGTTTACCCTCGATGGCCACCCCCCACTCCTTCACGGTTTTTCTATCTGTAAACTGGATATATCTCTAGAAAGCTGAAGAGATGCTGTCTGCATGTCCGTAACAAGCTCATGGAATGTGCAGCAGAATCTTTGGAAAAGAAGGTGTCCCCTTCGCCACCCCCCCCCCCCGCCCGTGGTATCATAGTGTGCACAACATAAACAAGCACAGGATAAAACTCGTTGAAAAATGGAGAGAAACTCCCCCCCTCAAGGTTCATGAGTAAGAGGCCAAATTGTCAGCATCCTTGTATTGAAAGCCGCAGGTTAACAGTCGCAGAACAGAAGAACAAGTAATGAGAGTGGAGGAGGTAGTGGTGGGGAGCGTGGTCGATGGTATAGTTCATTCAATGAGTGAAACATTCAAAGTGGAGCTAGCAGTAGGTTATATCATCCTTGTTAATGGGCAAATCCTGTGTCCCATTGCTCCTCATTGTGTTATATATAAATGTACTTGCATAAAATAGCTTTCCCTTTATTCAGAGCATACGGCCTTCTCCGCAGACTCCTGTTCATGGCATCAGAAAATCAATTATAACATTATGAATTGAATAGCAGCTTTCTGATGTTGCCAACACCAGCATAGCACAGTAAAATGCAGCCAGTGGTTTCTAAGACCGCTATCTGTGCTGCAGAATGTGTTTATAGATAAGACTGTTTGAAAGCTTATATCCTCAGTTCGATGCTTTAGTTTCCAAGTCTTTTAATAAGCTGCAATCCAGTCACCATAGGAACAATCTTCCGTGTCATTTTCATCCGTTACTAGTTCACTGGGGTTTAGTCATGTATTCCTTGAATAGCTCATCTGAGCGAACCACACAGGAGCTAGTCAATCAATGCTCTCAAGTCTTCTCATTCTTTCTGATCAGCAAGAACACTGCTCACGAACATTCCTTACATAACAACTGGCATTCATCGCAGCGCTCCTCCAATTCTGGCCTCTTGCGCAACCCTGATTTTCATCGCGCTAACATTGGCAGCCGTGCCCTCAGCTACCTGGGCCCCAAGCTCTGGAATACCCTCCCGAAAACCTCTCCGTCTCTCTACCTCTCTCTCTTTCTTTAAGAACTAGACATGAAGGCAGCATTTGACCGAGTGTGGCATCAAGGAGTCCTGGTAAAACTGAAGTCAATGGGAATCAGGGGAAAACTCTCCACTGGCTGGAGTCATACCTAGCACAAAGAAAGATGGTTGTGGTGGTTGAAGGTCAATCATGACAGCCCCAGGACATCGCTGCAGGAGTTCCTCAGGACAGTGTCCTAGACCAAACCATCTTCAGCTGCTTCATCAATGACATTGCCTCCAACATAAGGTCAGAACTGGGGATGTTCGTTGATGACTGCAGTGTTCAGTGCCATTCACAACTCCTCAGATAATGAAGTAGCCCATGCCCGCAAGCAACAAGAACTGGACGACGTTCAGGCTTGGGCTGATAAGTGGCAGGTAACATTCGCGCCACAGTGGGACCTACAGTCTCTGTCACAAGTGGGGCAGACGGTGGTTGAAGGGGCGGGTGGGTGGGGTGCTTGGGTTGACATGCGCTCCTTCCGCTGTTTGCGCTTGGCTTCCGCTTGCTCCCGGCGAAGAGACTCAAGGGCCTAGAAATTCAGTTGGGCGCGCCAGCCGTTAGCGCCTTAGGAGGAGTAGATCTTGAGCGCTAGGCGCTTATCGCCCGGGCGCAGCACGATCTGCGCCTCTCCCCAACTTCAGGACACATTTAGCGCCGGCGCAAAGTCTTAGCGCGCGCCCTGCTGCGCGCGCAGATCATGACGTCATTTAATAGTGCAATGCCCTTTGTGCGCCCCAAACCGGAACTTCACTCGCGCCGGCCCATTGTGCGCCGGGCGGCCCGAGCGACTGTGAAGTGGAACGGTACACAGGCCAGCCGGGCCGCGGGGAGCGCAAATTAAAGGGCACTTACCCAGCAGTATAAAGGCCAGCCATTTTGCAGCATTCACTCTTGTGCAACGGTTTTTTGGACAGAGACCAAGGAGGAGAGTTTACTGGTTTGGACCAACACTTGGACAGGTATTTTTGGCTCAGGCCAGAGCTTACCAATTATCTTTGCCTTCATTCAGAGCTCAGTGTTTGCCAGCATATAATGGGGGCTGCATTGGGTGGCAACGCTGAATTTCAGCCTTATGCCAGAAGGGCTTACAGACGCCATGAGAGAGTGGCAGCCCTGGCTAGACGCAGAGGGGGCAACAGGCGTCGCTAACTGAGGCCTTACCCACGCAGGGTATACCGCCAGCAGACCTCCTATCTGACCATGTCTGCCGCGATGTGTGTTAGGAGGCTGCGATTCTGAAGGGAGGTGGGTGCAGACATCTGCCGGCTGCTTCAGAGAGATCTGCAGCCACAGCTGATGCGCAGGACGTCTCTGTCGGTGGCAGTGAAGGTGACGGTGGCTCTCAACTTCTATGCCTCCGGCTCCTTCCAATCCGCTACTGGGGACATCGCTAACATCTCCCAGTTTGCCGTGCATTGCTGCATCCGCCAGGTGACCGAAGCCCTTTTCAGAAGGAGACATCAATTCATCTCCTTCCCCATGACCCTGGACAAGCAGCAGCAGCGTGCAGTGGGGTTTGCAAGAATAGCGGGCTTCCCCATGGTGCAGGGCGCCATTGACTGCACGCATGTGGCTTTGCGGGCACCTCTTGAGCATGCCGAGGAGTACTGCAACCAGAAGGGCTACCATTCCCTCAATGTACAGCTGGTGTGTGACCACAGGCAGCGCATCCTAGCTGTCAATGCCCGCTTTCCAGGCAGCAGCCACGATACATTTATCCTGCAACAGACAACTGTGGCTGACATGTTCCAGGCACAGCCTCCCCCAAGAGGATGGCTTATCGGGGACAAAGGCTATCCTTTGTGTACCTGGCTCATGACCCCGCTCCGCGCGCCCACGACCCCTGCTGAAGAGGCATACAACGAGAGCCATCAAGCGACGAGGAACCTCATAGAACAAACAATCGGCGTGCTCAAGCAGCGGTTCCGCTGTCTCGATCGCTCCGGGGGAGCCCTCCAGTATTCACAGGATCAAGTCTCCCAATTTGTCGTCGTTTGCTGCATGCTGCACAACCTGGCTATCCGCAGGACTCAGGCACTGCCACCTCACGTTGGACCACCACCTAAGGAGGAGGAGCATGAGGACGACGAGGACGAGGAGTACCAGCCCAGGAGGGACGCACAAGGTCCAAGGGCCGCCCGTCGGCGGCTTATTGAGCGTCACTTCTAGGCCCCCTGTCAGGGAATGGCTTGTGCCAATGATAGAACATGATTGCAGCTGCTCCGCAAGCCCTCAGCCGGTTAAGGCAACAAACACTTCAAAGATCAAACATGGACAATGTGAATAAATAAAATGCTTTATTGTACAAACTCTGGGCCCTTCCCACATGAAAACCAAAAACAGACGAAACCCCCAAAAAACACTCAAACACATTACTCGCTCCCACAACCTGGAGAGGATTAACAAAATAGGGCAACTAAAATGGCCGTCATTCTCGGCCTTCGTCAAAAACAAACATCACATCATCGGCCTTCAAAAAACAAACATCCAATTCTCGGCCTCAAGAAACAAACACAAATGGCCACACATTCGACTATTTGGCCCGCTAGGGCGATGCCTTGGCCATCTTTTGGTGGCCCCTGCCCGCCCTGCTGCTCCGCCTCAAAGTAAGGCCATTGGCTGCTGCAAGGCTGGGGGCAGGCTCCTGAGGGGCACATGTCGTGACAGCAGATGCCCTTGGGGGTCGGCCTAGTCGAGGTCTGGCCGTCGAGCGGGCGGCTGTTGATTGCTGCAGCTGTGGCTGGCCAGCATCAGTCGCTGCAGCAGCTCCTGGCAGCTCCACTGGGGGAGTGGCAGTGGCGGCTGGAGGAATGGCGGCAAGCTGGCGGATGGCAGGCGCTCGCTGGTCGCCTGAGACACTGGAACTCGCCCGGGCCAGCACTGCAGCATGCGCACCAATCTGCCGAGGCACAGACCGCTGTGCTGCTGCAGCGCGCCGGGTGCCCTGGCGATGCCTGGCTGACACAGCGAGTGTGGCAGCAGTGAGTGCCCGTGTTGACCTGTTCACTGACCGCAGCAGAGCAGCCAGTGACTGGACGGCACCACTGATCACCTGGCCAGTCGCTGACAGATCTGCCCGGTATTCCGCCCGACTGGTGGCCTCTAAGGGCCCGAACTCGGCCACACTCCGAGAGAGGGAATCGATGGACTCAGGCAACCGTGCCACTGCCGCCATGAGCTCCGTGTGCCGGCGCTCCGAGTCCGCGGACAAGTCTTCGAGGCGTTCCATCTCCTCGGCGAAGAGCATCTCCTGACTGGAGGCCGGAATCTCCCTCTGGGGAGAAGGCCGCCGAGCTGGCCGACCCTTCCTGCATTGCTGGAGGCCGCTGGGCCCAGCAATTGGACTCCCCTCCAATGCATCCCCCCTCTGGGGAGAAGGCCGCCGAGCTTCCACCCCCCTCCCTCCTTTCTGCAGCACGCAGGTCCCAGGAGCTCCCCTCCCCTTCGACACTTCCGCCACGCTGCCCTCCAGGGAAGACGTGTCCCCTACATTGGCCTGGGTGGCCGCGGCTGAGGGTTCCCCTGATGGGCCGCCTTCCTCTTGCTCCTCCTCCTGCTCCTCCTCGGAGGGTCTGTCACTGGCAAGTTGAGGGACCTCCTCTTGACCATCTGAAAGCAGGAAGGCACAAGAGTAGCTTTAGAGTGAGGAGAGGGCGTCAGTGCGGGATGCATGAGTGGTGGCATTCAGCGCATTGGTCGGACAGTGGCAAAGGATGTAGATCTGATGCGCAAGTGGGACGAGAGAGGTGCAAAAGGTGATGTCCTTACCATTGCTGCCCAGAACAGGGTCGGCATCTCCACATGCAACGGGCCCAATCACCCGGCCACCCATGAGGCGCTCCATGCGATGTTGCAGGTCGGTGAGTGGCTGGATATGGGGTCGGCCTCCCCCGGTCGCAGTCCGGCTCTTGCGATTATTCGCCAGCTTGGCCTGCAAGAGAAAGGACGGCCTCTAAGTACAGTGTGTCGCCGTGATCTTGTGTGCACTGCCTCCCATGGTGGAATAGCCTGGCCAGTGTGCCGCCATGATCTGGTGTGCACTGCCTCCCATGGTGGAATAGCCTGGCCAGTGTGTCGCCATGATCTGGTGTGCACTGCCTCCCATGGTGGAATAGCCTGGCCAGTGTGTCGCCATGATCTGGTGCGCACTGCCTCCCATGGTGGAATAGCTTGGCCAGTGTGTTAAGTGCAGAATGTGCAATTGATGCTCATGCCTGTCCCATAGCTGCTGGATGAAGGCTGGCCATTAGAGCTTTCAGGTCCCTTTGCCCATAATGTGAGGTGCACATGCAAGGATGAGGAGGTCATTGGAAAGGGTACTCACCCTGACAATGCGTGTGAGGTCATTTAACTTTTTGCGGAATTGGGCACCGGTCCTGGGGACGTCGCTGTTGGCTGACAGCTTGCTGGCGACATGCCTCCAGGCTCTCCTGTAGAGGCGGACCGTCGCCTTCTTGCCATTGTCCGGGTACAAAACATGGCGCCTCTTCTCCACAGCAGCAAGCAGCACACTCAGATCACGCTCTGAGAAGTGCTGCGCATGTTCACGGGCCTTCTCCATGTCTTCAGGCGCTATTTGGGTCCAGCAGCAGTGTTCAGGCCTAGCTGGAGGGCTCCACTATCCAGGGCGTGGCAGCAGACACAGTCGACCCTTCCCCCTTAAGAGCAGGCCGGTGCCAGGGTGTCTGCTGTCAATCACAAGATGGACGCACCTGCGCTGCGCCCGGCCTCGGCGCTATCGATCACCACCTCCGGCTTAGCGCCCAAAGAGAGGCGTCCAGCAGCAGTTTCAGCGCTCGCCCGAACTAGTAGGGCGAAGCTAATGAATATCGGAGAAGTGGCATCGATTTGGCGGCGGCCGCAAACTTTAGCGGACGCCCCACTTTAGCGCCCCAAAAGTGGCGTCAATGAATTTCTAGGCCAACGTGTTTGGCGCCTTCCCGGATGCTTCTCCTCCACTTTGTGCGGTCTTGGGCCAGGGATTCCCAGGTGTCGGTGGGGATGTTGCACTTTTTCAAGGAGGCTTTGAGGGTGTCCTTGAAGCGTTTCCTCTGCCCACCTGGGGCTCTCTTGCCGCGTCGGAGCTCCGAATAGAGTGCTTGTTTTGGGAGTCTCATATCGGGCATGCAGACGATGTGACCAGTCCATCGGAGCTGATCGAGCGTGGTCAAAGCTTCGATGCTGGAGATGTTGGCCTGAGCGAGAACACTGACGTGGATCTTGCGGAGCCAGCGTTGGTGGTACCTCTCCAGTGCTTTGAGGTGCCTGCTGTACGTGGTCCATGTCTCTGAGGCATACAGCAGGGCAGGTATCACTGCTGCTCTGTAGACCATGAGCTTAGTGCCAGGTTTGAGGTCCTGGTCTTCAAACACTCTCTTCCTCAGGTGACTGAAGGCTGCACTGGCACACTGAAGGCGGTGTTGGACTTCATCGTCGACATCTGCCCTTGTTGACAGTAGGCTCCCGAGGTGTGGAAAGTGGTCCACGTTGTCCAAGGCCTTGTCGTGGATTTTGATAATCGGGGGGGCAGTGCTGTGTGGTGGGGGCAGGTTGGTAGAGGACCTTTATCTTCCGGATGTTTAGTGTAAGGCCCATGCTCTTGTACGCTTTGGTGAAGGTGTTGGCAATGGTTTGGAGTTGGACCTCCAAGTGAGCGAAGACGCAAGCGTCGTCTGCATACTGTAATTCGACGACAGAGGATGGGACAGCCTTGGATCTGGACTGCAGGCAATGGAGATTGAACAGTTTCCCATTTGATCTGTAAATTAGCTCCACTCCAGCGGGGAGCTTACTGAGGGTGAGATGGTGCATTGCAGCAAGGAAGATCAAGAAGAGCGTTGGTGCGATGACACAGCCTTGTTTGACCCCGGTTCATACGTGAATTGGGTCTGTGGTAGATCTGTTGGTCAGGATCATGGCTTGCATGTTGTCGTGAAGCAGGCGGAGGATGGTGACAATCTTTTGAGGGCAGCCGAATTTGAGGAGGACACTCCATAATCCCTCACGGTTGGCAATATCAAAGGCCTTTGTGAGATCAAAGAAGGCCATGTACAGCGGTTGGTGCTGTTCCCTGCATTTCTCTTGTAATTGATGTGTGGTGAAGATCATGTCCATTGTGCCCCTTAGTGGGCGGAATCCGCATTGCGACTCTGGGAGGAGCTCTTCAGACACTGGGAGAAGGCAATTGAGGAGGATTCTTGCGATGACTTTCCCTGTGGCAGACAGCAGGGAAGCTCTTCTGTAATTACCGCAATCGGACTTGTCACCTTTCTTGAAGATGGTCACAAGGCGTCTCTGAGATCCTCTGGCATGCTCTCCTCCTTCCAGATAAGAGAATTGAGTTCATGAATTCGCGCCAGTAGTGCTTCTCCACCATGCTTTAGTGCCTCAGCACGGATTCCATCTGCTCCTGAGGCCTTGTTGTTCTTCAGTTGTCGGATGGCCTTTTCAACCTCATGCCGGGCTGAGGTTGTGCTGAGATGGTGGTGGGTAGCATGCTGCGGGATGGATTTGAGGACACTCGCGTCGAAGACAGAGTCTCGGCTAAGGAGATCTTCGAAGTGCTCCTTCCAGTGGCCACTGACTGCCTCTCTGTCCTTGATGAGTACCTCTCTGTTCTTGGCCCACAGTGGGGTAGGACCTTGGATGCTTGGGCTGTAGATGGTCTTGACTGCGCTAAAGAATCCACGCACGTCGTGTTTGTCGGCTAGCTGCTGGAACTCCTGCGCTTTCTCCACCCACTACCTGTTCTTTAGGTCGCGAGTTTGTTGTTAGACCTCGGCCTTCAGGCGTCTGTAGAGCTGCTTTCTTGCTATCGAGTTCTGTTGCTGTTTCCAGATCAGGAATGCCTTGCGCTTGCGGCTTATTAGCTCCTGGATCTCCTGGTCGTTCTCGTCAAACCAGTCTTGGTGTTTCCTGGTCGAGTGACCGAGTGTCTCTTCACAGGTGCTGATTATGGAGGTCTTGAGTGCAGACCAGGCGCTGTGGACACTCTGGCCTAGAAATTCAGTTGCGTTCGCCAGCCGTTAACGCCATAAGAGGGGTAGATTTCCAGCGCTAGGCGCTTAGCGCCCGGGCTCAGCGCGATCTGCGCCTCGCCCCAACTTCAGTTGACATTTAGCGCCGGCGCAAAATGTTAGCGCCCGCTCAGCTGCGCGCGCAGCTTATGACGTCATTTCGTCGTGCAACGCTGTTTGTGCGCCCCAAACCGGAAATTCAGTGGCGCCCGCCCAATGTGGGCGTGGCGCTGTTAAGAACTGTGAAGTGGAACGCAGCAGAGGCCCTGCGGGCCTCGGGGAGCGCTAATTAAAGGGCACTTTCACTGAACTATAAAGGCCAGCCATTTTGCTGCAATGACTTTAGTGCTTTGGATTTCTGGACACAGACCAAGGAACAGACCTTACTGATTTGGGACAACATAGGAGAGGTATTTTTGGCTTCTGGCCAGAGCTTGGAAATTTGACTCTTTGTGATTTCACTGTTTGCAAGTTCATTATGGGGGCTGCATGGGGCTCCAACCCTCAGTTCCAGCATTATGTGCGAAGGGCTCGCAGACGCTGTGTGAGAGGGCCAGCCATGCCTAGACGCAGAGGGGCCATCAGGCGTCGGCAACGTAGGCCTTACCCACTCAGGGAATACCGGCAGCAGGTGTCCTATCTCACCATGACTGCCGCGCATTGTGTTAAGAGGCTGCGCTTCAGAAGGGAGGTGGTTGCAGAGATCTGCCAGCTGCTTCACAGAGATCTGCGTCCACAGCTGATGTGCAGGACCTCTCTGTCGGTGGAAGTGAAGGTCACGGTGGCTCTGAACTTTTATGCAAGCGGCTCCTTCCAAGCCGCTGCTGGGGACATAGCGAACATCTCCCAGTTCGCCGTGCATCGCTGCATCCGGCAGGTCACCGATGCCCTTTTCGCAAGGAGACAACAATTCATCTCCTTCCCCATGACCCTAGAGAGGCAGGAGCAGCGTGCTGTTGGATTTGCCAGGATCGCCGACTTCCCCATGGTGCAGGGCGCCATTGACTGCACGCATGTGGCTATGCGGGCACCTATCGACAATGCCGAGGATTACCACAACCGGAAGGGCTACCATTCCCTTAATGTACAGCTGGTGTGTGACCACAGGCAGCGCATCCTAGCTGTCAATGCCCGCTTTCCAGGAAGCAGCCACGATGCATTTATCCTGCGCCAGACTACTGTGGCTGACATGTTCGAGGCACAGCCTCCACCAAGGGGATGGCTTATTGGGGACAAGGGCTACCCTTTGTGTACATGGCTCATGACCCCGCTCCGCGCGCCCAGGACCCCTGCGGAGGAGGCATACAACGAAAGCCATCAAGCCACAAGGAACATCATAGAGCAAACGATTGGCGTCCTGAAGCAACGGTTCCGCTGCCTGGATCGATCCGGCGGGTCTCTACAGTATTCGCCGGATAGAGTCTCCCAGTTCATCGTCGTTTGCTGCATGCTGCACAACCTGGCTATCCGCAGGACTCAGGCACTGCCACCTCACGTTGGGCCACCACCTCAGGAGGACGAGCAGGAGGACCATGAGGAGGAGGAGGAGGAGGATGAGGAGTACCAGCCCAGAAGGGAGCCACAAGGTCCAAGGGCCGTTCGCCGGCGGCTTATTGAACGACACTTCTAGGCGCCATTGACTGCACGCATGTGGCTATGCGGGCACCTATCGACAATGCCGAGGATTACCACAACCGGAAGGGCTACCATTCCCTTAATGTACAGCTGGTGTGTGACCACAGGCAGCGCATCCTAGCTGTCAATGCCCGCTTTCCAGGAAGCAGCCACGATGCATTTATCCTGCGCCAGACTACTGTGGCTGACATGTTCGAGGCACAGCCTCCACCAAGGGGATGGCTTATTGGGGACAAGGGCTACCCTTTGTGTACATGGCTCATGACCCCGCTCCGCGCGCCCAGGACCCCTGCGGAGGAGGCATACAACGAAAGCCATCAAGCCACAAGGAACATCATAGAGCAAACGATTGGCGTCCTGAAGCAACGGTTCCGCTGCCTGGATCGATCCGGCGGGTCTCTACAGTATTCGCCGGATAGAGTCTCCCAGTTCATCGTCGTTTGCTGCATGCTGCACAACCTGGCTATCCGCAGGACTCAGGCACTGCCACCTCACGTTGGGCCACCACCTCAGGAGGACGAGCAGGAGGACCATGAGGAGGAGGAGGAGGAGGATGAGGAGTACCAGCCCAGAAGGGAGCCACAAGGTCCAAGGGCCGTTCGCCGGCGGCTTATTGAACGACACTTCTAGGCCCCCTGTCAGGGAATGGCTTGTGGCAATGAACGCACCTGAATGCAGCCGCTCCGCAAGCCCTCAGCCGGTTAACGCAACAACCACTTGAAACATGACACCTGGACAAGCTGAATAAATAAAAAGCTTTATTTAACAAACTCAGGGCCCTTCCCACATGAAACTGAAAAACAGACAAGACCCCCGAAAAACAGTGAAAAACATATCTCACTCCCACAACCTGGGGAGGAATAACAAAACTTGTCAATCCAATTGGCCTTCATCTTCGGCCTTTCCAAAATAAGCCCCCCCCCTCAAGAACACAAACACCCCCATATAAAAAAAACAGTTGGCCACACCCTCTACTTGGTGTGCCGAGAGGGCGAGTCCTTGTGCAGGCTTCTCCGGCCCCTGCCCGACCTGTTGCTCCGCCTCAACCTGGGCCCTGTGGGTGTTGGAAGGCTGGGGGAAGGCTCCTGAGGGGCACCAAGCGTATCGGCAGATGCCCTTGGGGGTCGGCCTAGACGAGGTCCGGCCCTGGAGGGGCCGGCTGCTGACTGCTGCAGCTATGGCTGGGCAGCATCAGTCTCTGCAGCAGCTCGTCGCACCTTGGCTGGGGGAGTGGCAGTGGCGGCTGCAGCAATGGGGGCAAGCTGGCTGATGCCAGGCGCTCGCTGGTCGCCAGAGACACAGGCACTCGGCCGGGCTGGCACTGCAGCAAGCGCAGCAATCTGGTGGAGGCCAGACCGCTGTGCTGCAGCAGGGCGGCGGGTGCCCTGTCGATGCTTCCGTGTCACAGCGAGTGTGGCAGAAGTGAGTGCCCGAACTGCCCTGTTCTGTGCCCGCATCAGATCAGCCAGTGTCTGCACGGCATCACTCATGAACTCGTGACTCGCGTCCTGTGCTGCCGCGAGTTGGTCGACACCCCTGGCCTGTGCTGCAACGAGTTGTTCCACACCCCTGGCCTGTGCTGCCGCGAGTTGTTCCACACCCCTGGCCTGTGCTGCCGTGAGTTGTTCCACACCCCTGGCCTGTGAGTCCCCGAAAGCGGCCACACTATGAGCCAGGGACTCAATGGCCTGAGGCAACTGTCCCACAACCCCCATGAACTCGTTGTGGCGCCGCTCGGAGGCCGCGGACATTTCATCAAGGAGGCGCACCTCCTGGGCGAGGACCGTCTCCGGACTGGAGGGCGGACTCGCCATCTGGGGAGAATGCCGCCGAGCTGCCCGACCCTTCCCGCGTGCCTGGACGCCACTGGGCCCAGGAGCTGCGCCCCCCTGCAACACTTCCCACCTCTGGGGTGAAGGCCGCCGTGCTGCCCGACCCTTCCCGCGTGCCTGGACGCCACTGGGCCCAGGAGCTGCACCCCCCTGCAACACTTCCCCCTGGCTCTCCTCCAGGCAAGACGTGTCCCCTCCATTGCCATCCCCTGGCGCGGATGAGGGTTTCCCCGATGTGCCGCCTTCCTCTTGGCCCTCGACGTCCTCCTCTTCCAAGGGACTGGCACACTCAGCTTCATGGACCTCCTCCTCACCAGCTGAAAGCAGGAAGGCACAAGAGTAGCTTTAGAGTGAGGACAGGGCGTCAGCGAGGGAGGCATGAGTGGTGGCATTATGCGCATTGGTCGGACAGTGGCAAAGGATGTAGATCTGAAGCGTAAGGGGAACGAAAGAGGTCCAAACGGTCATGTCCTTACCATTGGGGCCCAGCACAGGGTCGGCATCTCCAACAGCAACGGGGCCAACCACCCGGCCACGCATGAGTCGAGCCACGCGCTCCTCCAGGTCGCTGAGCTCCTGGAACTGGCCACGGCCTCCCCCGGTGACATTCCGGCTCTTCATATTCTTCACCAGCTTGGCCTGCAAGAGAAAGGACGGCCTCTAAGTACAGTGTGTTGCCCTGTTGTTGTGTGCACTGCATGGTCGAATAGCTTGGCCAGTGTGTTGCCCTGTTGTTGTGTGCACTGCCTCCCATGGTCGAATAGCTTGGCCAGTGTGTTGCCCTGTTGTTGTGCGCACTGCCTCCCATGGTCGAATAGCTTGGCCAGTGTGTTGCCCTGTTGTTGTGTGCACTGCCTCCCATGGTCGAATAGCTTGGCCAGTGTGGGGCCCTGTTGTTGTGTGCACTGCCTCCCATGGTCGAATAGCTTGGCCAGTGTGTAAAGTGCAGAAAGTGCTATTGATGATCATGCCAGTGCCATAGCTGCTGGAGGAGGGCTGGCCATTAGGCCTTTGAGGTCCCTTTGCCCATAATGTGAGGTGCACATGCAAGGATGAGGAGGACACTGGAAAGGGTACTCACCCTGACCATCCAAGTGAGGTCGTTGTACGTCTTGCGGCATTGTTCCGCACTCCTCGGGACATCGCTGGTGGATGACACCCTGTGGGCGATTTCCCTCCAGGCTCTCCTGTACTGCCTCCTGGGAGCCTTCTTGCCACTGTCCGGGCACAAGATCTCTCTTCTCTTTTCAAAAGCCTTAAGCAGCACCCTCAAAGCATGCTCTGAGAAGCGCTGCGCTCGTTCACGGGCCTTCTGCATGGCTTCAGGCGCTATTTGGGTCCACCAGCAGTGTTCAGGGCTCCACTATCCAGGGCGTGGCAGCAGACCAAGTCGACCCTTCCCCCTTTAAGAGCTGGCCGGCGTCAGGGTGTCTGCTGTCAATCAAAACATGACCGCACCTGCGCTGCGCCCGGCCTCGGCGTTATCAGTCCGCACCGCCGGCTTAGCGCCTAAAGATAGGAGTGCAACGCCAGTTTCAGCGCTCGCCCAAACTCCTTGGACAAATCTACTGAATTTCAGCGAAGTGGCCTACACTTTCCGGCGGGCGCTAACTTTAGCGCCCGCCCGACTTTAGCGCCCCAAAAGTGGCGCGACTGAATTTCTAGGCCTCTGTGTCTCTGCATCATTGGGAGTTGTCAGGTTGTTTGTGAGGCACAGGCTGAATAGGGCTTTCTTAGCGGGGTCTTTGAATGCTACAGCGTTGATTTTCCTGCGGCATTGTTTCTGTTGCCGCCACTGTTTTGGGGCTACATTGATGGAGATGACAGAACAGATTAGGCGGTGGTCTGTCCAGCAGTCGTCAGTTTCTGTCATGGCTCCTGTCATATTAAAGGCCCTATACAAATGCAAGTTGTTGTTAATGTAGAAAGAACATTCCTAGATGTTTCAGAGAGGCGTAAGGAAAAATTAGTCACGGACTTAAAGAAGGAAAGATTAGAACTGACCCAAAGATTTTTCGAAAAAGTGGGTTTTTAAGGAAGATTTTAATGGAGGTGGTACGGTGGAGCGGTTTAGGGAGGGAATTCCAAATAAGTGGATTGAGATCGCTGAAGGCATGGCCGCCAATGGTGGAGCATAGGAAGGGGGAAGTACAAGGGACTGGAGTCAGAGGAATGAAGAGTTCTTGGGGGTGGGATGGGGGGTGGTGGGGGGGTGTTGTAGAGCTGGAGAAGATCACAGAGATAGAGAGAGACGAGGCCATAAAGGGAGTTAAACACCAGGATGAGAATTTTAAATTGGAGGCATTAGGGTGACATGAGGCAACATAGGTTAGTGAGGACAGGATTGATGTGCGAGCAGCCCTTGGTGCAGGATAGGATATGGGAAGCCGAGTTTTGAATTAAGTGAAATTTGAGGAGGTTTATGAAATTTATAGATAATCAGATAGAAAACACAACAACAATTGATGTTGTGTAGGTCATAACTGGTTTATTTCTCCTTGACTGGATAACTTCCTTGGCACAGTGATGGCGATGGGCAAGGGAGAAATGTTGGCCAGAATACCAGGAGGTGGCAGACAGATGTCTCCTTAATACCAGACCCAAAGGGTGTCAACAATGCAGACTGCCCTGGTAGACCCATCGTTTCAGCATGTTCTTGCCACACGGAACTTATCTCTTCCTATCTTGACACTATTTTTTCTCCCCTTGTCCAGTCTGTTCCCACCTACATCTGCGACTCTTCCGACACCCTCCACCACTTTAACAGTTTCCAGTTTCAGGGCCCCAACCGTCTCCTTTTCACTTTGGACATCCAATCTCTCCACACCTCCATCCCCCACCAGGACGGCCTGAGGGCACTCCGCTTCTTCCTTGAACAGAGGCCCAACCAGTCCTCATCCACCACCACCCTCCTCCGCCTGGCTGAACTTGTTCTCACATTGAACAACTTCTCCTTTGACTCCGCTCACTTCCTCCAAGTTAAATGTGTTGCTATGGGAACCCGCATGGGTCCCAGCTATGCCTGCCTTTTCGTGGAATATGTGGAACATTCTTTGTTCCAGTCCTACTCAGGTCCCCTCCCTCACCTCTCTCTTCAACAATGCCTCCTGCACACACTGAATCATTCGCGGCTTCTATAAATGCAGACTTTATCAGTGTCGATTTAGATTGGCCCAGTGCTAGTTTACTTTTTGGGTTTTTGGGTTTTGCTGAATCAATTAACTCAGAATAATATACTCATTACAATAAATGAATAACCTCACACTGTAAAGCAGTTGTGGTCAAGCTCAGCACTCCAGAAGGAGGAAAAATGGAAGTCTTCCCCATATTTTAATGCTAGGAATAATTTATGTATCTCTCGATACTCTGTATTGAAACAGTATGATAGCACTGAGAAACATCAAGACACACACTGTTTTGAAGTCCCAGTTTAATTAACCTACACAGTACTCCATGGTCACCAGAGTGTGGCTATTCCATCTGTTTTCATTATTTATCTGTGTTTGGTGCTATAATGTTGATAGATGCAAATTATTGTTTTCTTATAGAATCATAGAACCATGGAATAGTACAACACAGAAGGAGGCCATTCGGCCCATCGACTCTGCACTGGCTCTTTCGGAGAGCAATCCAGTCAGTCCCTCTTCTTCTTAGGCCGTCCCTCGGAACCGAGGGTGACTCGTTTCCACAATGAGTTCTCAGGTGACTGATGAGTCCAATATGGGACCTACAGTCTCTGTCACAGGTGGGGCAGACGGTGGGTGAAGGGGCGGGTGGGTGGGGTGCTTGGGTTGACGTGCGCTCCTTGCGTTGCCTGCGCTCGGCTTCCGCTTGCTCCCGGCGAACAGACTCGAGGTGTTCGGCGCCTTCCCGGATGCTTCTCCTCCACTTTGTGCGGTCTTGGGCCAGGGATTCCCAGGTGTCGGTGGGGATGTTAGTCCAGTTAGTCCCACTCCCCCGCTCTTTCCCCATATCCCTGCAATTTTTTCTCCTTCAAGAATTTATCCAGTTCCCTTTTGAAGGCTACTATTGAATCTGTATCCACCGCCCTATCAGGCAGCGCGTTCCAAATCCTAACCACTCGTTGCGTAAAAAAGTGTCCAATTCTGGGCACCACACTTTAGGAAGGATGTGAAGGCTTTGGAGAGGGTGCAGAAGAGATTTATTAGAATGGTTCCAGGGATGAGGGATTGCAGTTATGTGGCTAGACTAGAGCGGCTGGGGTTGTTCTCCTTGGAGCAGGAGAGATTTGATAGAGGTGTTTAAAATCATGAAGGATTTAGATAGAGTAAATAAAGCGAAGCTGTTTCCAATAGCTGAAGGGTCGCTAATGAGAGAGCAACAGATTTAAGGTGGTTGGCAAAAGAAACAGAGGCTTTTTGTTGAAGCTTCCAACTTAAATCTTAAAGTTGAAAAATGTCCTAAAGTGCCGAACAGACTCTGAGCAATTGATAGCACAAAAATAAGCATGGAGCAAGCATAGACCACTTAGCTCAACAAGCCCATTCTCTCCACAGACCATATATTGTTCTTCATTAACTCACTCAACCCCCTGAAGGTCATGACCAACCAACGATAAAATGTCCAGTGGCAGGTAAAAGAATTCAACTGAAAGATCTTTGAGAATTTATTAATCAAACCTTACAGCCAATCCATGGAATCCTGACCATTTTAGATGTTAGTTGTGGCTCAGTGGGTAACACTCTCCCTTCTGAGTTAGAAAGTCGTGGGTTCAAGTCCCGCTCCAGAGACTTGAGCACAAGATCTAGGCTGACATGCCCAGTGCAGTACAGAAAACTTTGGTTTATCCGGAGGTTAACTGTCCGGAATGCTCGATCCACCAGCAAAATTCAGGAGTCGGTTCAGTAAGTTTTTTTTCTTTTCGTTGCTTTTTTTTCACCAGTCAGGCTCTGCAAGGTCTCGCTGAAGCTGTTGCTTAGCTACAGAGACGCTTGCAAGCTATGGCCGACTGTTTAGAAGTTGGGTTTGTTGCTAGATACGGAGCTCAAAAGCTCCGTATGTTTTAACATTACCGCTGGTTTGTCCAGCAGTTTTGATGGGACAGCAACAGCTCGGTCCCGTCGGCGTCGGATATCACAAAGTTTCCTGTACTGAGGGAGTGCTGCACTGTCAGAGGTGCCGTCTTTTGGATGAGACGTTAAACCGTTAGACGTCTGCTCTCTCAGGTGGACGTAAAAGATCCCATGGCACTATTTCAAAGAAAAACAGGGACGTTCTCCCTGGTGCCCTGGCCAATATTTATCCCTCAACATCACTAAAAATAAAATAGATCATCTGGAAGAAATGACACATGAAATAACACTGGGCGGCCAGCTAGTGGCGCCGTCCAAGGAGTATAAATACTCGGGCGCGGGCCCAGCTTATCCAGGACATTTTGTAACCAGGAACTAGTGATGTAACTAGAATCTCATGGTTGTGAAACAGTTGATTAAAGCCTTGTTTTATACTCAAACCAAGTGCTCAGTGAGTTTTCTTACGTCAATTATCACATTGCTGTTTGCGGGAGCTTGCTGTGAGCAAATTGGCTGTGGCGTTCCTACATTAAAACAGCAACAACACTTCAAAAGTACTTAATTGGCTGAAAAGTGCTTTAGAACGTCCTGAGGTTGTGAAAGGCGCTATATAAATGCAAGTTTTTCTTTCAGTTGTACTGCACAAATGATGCCTTCATGTCCCAGAGGAACCGAAAGCTTACACCTTTCAATCCCGCTCTTAAAAAAGATATAGTAGGAATTTATCTGTGCTATTTTTAATGATTTGGCCAAAGATTTTGGGTCAAATTTATTTTAAAAAGGTTAATGATTTTGTTAAAATAGTGCACAAAGAAATTACAGCACAGAAGGAGGTCATTCGGCCCATCTCACCTGTACTAGCTCTCTGAAAGAGCTAACCGCTCAGTTCCATTCCCCTGCCTTTTCCCCAAACCCTTTTTAGTTTTTTCTCTTTTTCACATATTTATCCACATCACGATTAAAAGCTACAATAGATTCTGCTTCCACCGCATGTTTCTGGTAGGGCATGCCACTGGAATAGCAACCCCTGCACAAACCTTCATCATAATATCTACCTCCTCGAGAAATTGTGGCCACGTTGTTACTTGGCGTCATTTAGAGGTCGCAGGTTCAACTAGCAGGGCTGCATAATGCTCACAAACTGCTCACCTGGACTGAGGTGAGCTTTGGCACTTCTCAGTTGGGTTGTCAGAACTTCGCAGGAAGAGAATGGGACAAGAATCGAGCCCAGCCCGTGATCAGTACTTGCTGGCACACTGCCTTCCAGTCATTTTTTCCTGTGTACCCACAAGAGTGAAAACACATCATTAAAGTATGGAAACATGAAGCTGAAGCCCCTAACTATTTGCTAAACAGTAAATACAATCGTTCCAGCTGGTTGACACTTGCGTATCGCATGAACGCACAAGTGACACTTCCGCCATCTGCACGTACATTGAGAATTGCTTGCTTGGTGATGCCTGATTCTAAGCATTTACAAGAATGTACAGATTAATGGGGAAAAATCCGGTTGCTTTACGCCTCCCGTTAGCACCCTAAGAGGGCACTAATGGGGCGCAAAGCAACGAGCGCCCGGGCGCGGCGATGTTTGCGCCGCTCGTGGAATTGATCAGACGTTTTGTGGCAGCGCTAAACACTACCGCCACGATCACCCGCGCCCACAGATCATGACATCAGCCGAGTGTGCAACGCCCCGGTAGCGCCCCGGACCGGATATTGAGTGGCGCCCCCTGCCTTACTGCCTGCCGCTAGCAACGACAGGTTGAGGGGAGCATTTTACAGTCGGGAAGGGACTGGGGGAGCGCTATTTAAAGGCGGCCGCTTCCTGCCTTTTATTGTCGGCGACATTTTTGCACCACGCATTCTGAGAGAGAGAGAGACTTCTGGAGAGATTCAACGCTGTGTGAAGGGGTTTTGGGTACTGAGCAGCACTTTGCAGGTTCATTTTGATTTGACCTTCCTTGCATTGATTTAGAAGAGACTATGGGGGCTGCACTCTGAGCTCTTTCCCTGGGTCTCTCCATTGCCCTTTCCAGCAGATTTGACGTACCGGTCTCTCCAGGCTGAGATTCAAGGCTTCAATGAGCAGGGTGTGGATGGAGAGCAAGATCGATCCTCCCCTTTAAGAACTGGCCGGCGCCAGTGTGTCTGTGTTCCATTGCTGACTGACATCACATGAGCTTCGCCAGTGCTCTGAGTTAGCACCTCGCTCCTCGGCCTTTGCGCCTTAAGACAGGTGTGTAGTGCCTGATTTAGCGCTCCAATCACCTCCAGGGGCGATAGAAGCCAAGTTTGCAGTCGGAGGCGATAATTTGCGCCAGGCACTAAACTTTGCGCCCAGCCGATAATTGCGCCCCAAACGAGGCAATACCGAATTTCTCCCCCTAAGTCTGTTTGCTGCCGAGAGATTGTTGTTGCTGCATTAGTAGCCCAATCGTTAATGTGGTTCCCATGACTTCCCTCTGTTCACTCTTTTAGTGAAGGTGCTAACCCATCTATAATGATATCCTTTTAGGTGTCAGCCATTGAGTCAGAAGGTCATGGGTTCAAGCACCACTCAGAGACTTCAGCACATAATCTAGGCTGACGCTTCAATGCAATACTGAGGGAGCGCTGCAATGTGGGAGGTCTTTTGGATGAGACGTTAAACCGAGTCTCCGCCCTGCCTCTCAGGTGAACATTAAAGATCCCACGGCACTATTTGGAGAAGAGCAGGGAAGCTCTTCCCAGGGTCCTGACCAATATTTATCCCTCATCCAACATCACTAAAAACAGATTATCTGGTCATTAGCACATTGCTGTCTGTGGGAGCTTGCTGTGCGCAAATAGGCTGCCGCGCTTCCTACATTACAACAGTGGCTATACGACAAAAATACTTAATTGGCTGTAAAGCACTTTGGGATGTCCTGATGTCATGAAAAGCACTATAGAAATGGCAATTCTTTCTCAATGCGAAACCTTACATCCTGGGACAGTAATAGTGTAAAGGGCAGAGGGGGGGAAGAATTTCTGAAGTGTGTTCAGGAGAACTTTCTTGATTTGTACGTTTCCAGCCCAACAAGGAAGGAAATGTTGCTGGATCTGGTTCTGGGGAATGAGGTGGGGCAAGTGAAGCAAGTGTCAGTTGGGAAACATTTAGGGAACAGTGATCATAGTATCATAAGGTTTAGATTAGCTATGGAAAAGGAGAGGGAACAATCTAGAGTAAAAATATTTCATTGGAGGAAGGCTAATTTCTGTGGGTTAAGAATGGATTAGACCCAGGTAAATTGGAATCAAAGATTGGCAGGCAAAGCTGTAATCGAACAATGGGTTGCCTTTAATGAGAAGATGTTTCAGGTACAGTCAAGGTACATTCCCACAAGGGGGAAAGGTAGGGCAACCAAAGTCAGAGCTCCCTGGACGCTGAAAGAGATAGAAAGATAAAGCAGACAAAGGGGGCGCATGACAGATGTCAGGTTGAAAATACAAGTGAGAACCAGGTTGAATATAGAAAGTTCAGAGGGGAAGTGAAAAAGGAAATAAGAGGGGCAAAGAGAGAGTATGAGAATAGATTGGCAGCTAATATAAAAGGGAATCCAAAAGTCTTCTATAGGCATATAAATAATAAACAGGTAGTAAGAGGAGGGGTGGGGCAGATTAGGAACCAAAATGGAGACCTACGCATGGAGGCAGAGGGCATGGCTGAGGTACTAAATGAGTACTTTGCATGTATCTTCACAAAGGAAGAAGATGCTGCCAAAGTCATAGTGAAAGTGGAGGTAGTTGGAATACTGGATAGGATAAAAATTGAAAAAAAGAAGGTGCCAGAAAGGATGGCTGTACTTAAAGTAGATAAGTCAACAGGACTGGATGGGATGCATCCTAGGACGCTAAGGGAAGTGAAGGAAGAAATTGCGGAGGTACTGGCCATAATCTTCCAATCCTCCTTAGATACAGGGGTGGTACCAGAGGATTGGAGAATTGCAAAGGTTACACCCTTGTTTAAAAAAAATGGTGTAAGAATAAACCAAGCAACTACAGACCAGTCAGTTTAACTTCGGTAGTGGGGAAGCTTTTAGAAACAATAATCCGGGGCAAAATTAACAGTCACAGATAAGTGTGGATTAATTAAGGAAAGCCAGCATGGATTTGTTAAAGGCAAATCCTGTTTAACTAACTTGATTGAGTTTTTTGATGAGGTAACAGAGAGGACTGATGAAGGCAATGCGGTTGATGTGCTGTACATGGACTTCCAAAAGGCGTTTGATAAAGTGCCACATAATAGGCTTGCCAGCAAAGTTGAAGCCCATGGAATAGTGACAGCATGGATACGAAATTGGCTAAGTGACAGGAAACAGAGAGTAGTGGTGAATGGTGGTGAATTTCACACCTAATCTAGAGCCATCTTTTGTCTCCACTAGTCCTATCACCATCTCGTCTCGTTTTGAATACCTCTTAATGTCTCTTCACTTCTTTTGTTCTATCGCAGCCCTGCCTTTCGATCTATTTCATTTCCTTTCCAGTTTTGAAAAAGGGTTTCGACCTGAAACGTTGACTCTATTTTCTCTCCACAGATGTTGCCTGGCCTGCTGAGTTTTTCCAGCATTTTCTGTTGTTATTTCGGATTTCCAGCATCTGCAGTATTTTGCTATCATCGTAGTAGTGGTGAATGGTTGTTTTTTGGACTGGAGGAAGGTATACAGTGGTGTTCCCCAGGGGTCGGTACTAGGACCATTGCTTTTCTTGATATATATTAATGACTTGGACGTGGGTGTACAGGGCACAATTTCAAAATTTGCAGATGACACAAAACTTGGAAGTATAGTGAACAGCGAGGAGGATAGTGATCGACTCCAAGAGGACATAGACAGGCTGGTGAAATGGGCGGACACGTGGCAGATGAAATTTCACACAGAAAAGTGCGAAGTGATACATTTTGGTAGGAAGAACGAGGAGAGGCAATATAAACTAAAGGGTACAATTCTAAAGGGGGTGCATGAACAGAGAGACCTGGGGGTATGTGTGCACAAATCATTGAAGGTGGCAGGGCAGGTTGAGAAAGCAGTTAAAAAAGCTTACGGGATCCTGGACTTCATAAATACATAGGGCTGGATTTTGCCAGGCCTGAGGAGGTGGGAATGGAGGCGTGTGGGGTGTTAAATTTGCAAAAAGTGGCGGGTGGGCCTGACCCTGCCTCCATCCCGTCTCCATGCAATTTTCCCAACTGCGTGGTTTCTGATCCCATCTCCGTCCCACCTCCAAGAGGCGGGATAAGCCCTTAACAACCACTAAATTGCCTCTATAATCCCATTTTGAGAGGCCTTTCCGATTTTAACACGTTTCCCACATGATTCACGTCTCCTCTGAAACACGACGGTGAAACCTGGCGGGAGCACAATTGGATTGCTGACTATCAGCTGCAGTTCCACCATTAAATAGGAGATTTGATCAGTCATCATTTGCAGGTGGCAGGACTTTGTTGTCTCAGGTCTAGGGGAACTTTTAGCAGGCATATCCATAGCTGTGGAAGTTTGGAGCCTGACACCCATCTCCAGTGTGACTTCCAGGGAAACACCTCTTGCCACCTTGACTGAGCGCTTCCTCAACTGAGGCATCTACCAGAAGCATGGGAACAATTTATTTCTTTTTCTCTTGGAAATTAGATGAGGATGAAGACCAGCCGCGGCAGCAGCAGAACCATCAACAACAGCAGCACCAACAGCAGGAGCGCCAAGCTGCTGCTTACCCACCTGAAGCTGCACAGACCAGAAGGCGCTAGCCCATGGAAGCCCGTTGGTGCAGGAGATACCCCCCAAACAGGGTCTACAGACAGAGGATCAGCTACCTCAACATGAGTGAGCAGCAGTACCAAAGGCGGCTCCGACTTT
Organism: Somniosus microcephalus; assembly: GCF_052327205.1. NCBI lineage: Eukaryota > Metazoa > Chordata > Chondrichthyes > Squaliformes > Somniosidae > Somniosus > Somniosus microcephalus. Next base: position 22,772,152 of record NC_141018.1, on the reverse strand, counting down.
CGCGAGAGGTAGTGGGTGACATCTGCGCAATGGTGCAGCAAAACCTGGAGCCCAGAGGAGCAGGTGGACCCCCTTACCAGTGGCCATCAAAGTCACCACTGCACTCAACTTTTTTGCTACAGGGTCATTCCTGGGATCAGCAGCAGACATCAGCGGCATCTTCCAGGCGGCCGCACACACTTGTATCACACAGGTAACTGATGCCCTCTTTGCCATCGCGCACAATCACATCCACTTCTCCAAGGATCAAGCAAGTGTCACAGCGCGTGCGGTTGGATTAGCTAATCTAGCAGACTTTCCAAGTGTGCAGGGCATCGTTGACTGCACACATGTGGCCCTTAAGGCACCCCATCGTAATCCAGGTATTTTTGTCAACCGCAAGGGCTTCCACTCCCTCAACGTACAGCTGGTGTGTGACCACAAGAAGGAAATTTTGCATGTTTGTGCCAAGTGCCCTGGCAGTTGCCATGACTCCTTCATACTGTGCCAGTCTAGTGTGCCTCCGCTCTTCAGTCCACCAGACCAACTTAACGGATGGCTACTTGGAGACAAGGGCTATACCCTGAAGACGTGGCTAATGACGCCGTTGAGGAGCCCATCCAACGAAGCTGAGGAGAGCTACAACTACAGCCACATTTCCACCAGATCCATAATCGAGCAAACCATCAGCATGCTGAAGATGCGCTTCAGATGCCTGGATAGATCAGGTGGAGCCCTGCAGTACTCAGCAGCCAGGGTCTCCAGAATCGTCGTGGTTTGCTGTGCACTTCACAACATATGCACAGCGTCGTGGCTTGCAGATTCCTGAGGACCAAGTGGCTCCTCACATATCCTCCTCAGATGAGGAGGAGGAGGAGAGTGAAAACGAACATCTTGCAGAGGCCCATCAACCAGTGGGAGCAGTACACGAGAACATTGCTGCCCAGGATGCAAGGAACTCACTCATCTTGGCCAGATTTGCTTAGCCTAGCCAATTAAGCACTTTTGCCTCGCAGCTTCTTACCAGAGCATCGACAATGGCCAAGAACCAGCGAATTCCTAGCACTCTGACCACCATACTGATAATTCCAAGTAATCCTAAGCCCTCAATGTGGAAGTCCCATTTGCGAAATGACACACGAAAACTGCAACAGTTGCCATCAGAATTTTTATTTACAATAACCAACTGAAGGCATTTTAAAAATAAACACATTTCACCCAAGTGACTCTCCTTGTGAGTACTTGTACAGTATCTTTCTCTTATGCGTGCTCCTACGTGGTGCTTTCCCTGTGGCTTCAGCAGATGTGGAGGCCCCTTGCTCACTTTCTTGCTGCTCCTGTCTCGACACCTTTGGCAGGCGTCCTCTGGGGTTGTGGACCTGTGAGGACTTGTCAATATTTTGCTGCTCCTGTGGCTGTGCAGGGGTTGAGATTCTGGAGGGGGAGGGTGAACAGTCAGTTGTCATGGTGCATATAGGTACCAACGATATAGGTAAAAACAGGATGGGGTCCTAAAAGCTGAATATAGGGAGTTAGGAGGTAAATTAAAAAATAGGACCTCACAGATAGTAATCTCAAGATTGCTACCAGTGCCACGTGCTAGTCAGAGTAGAAATAGAAGGATATTTCAGGTGAATACGTGGCTAGAGGAATGGTGCAAGGGGGAGGGATTCAAATTCCTGGGACATTGGAACCGGTTCTGGGGGAGGTGGGACCAGTACAAACTGGACGGTTTGCACCTGGGCGGGACTGGAACCGATGTCCTAGGGGGAGTGTTTGCTAGTGCTGTTGCGGAGGGTTAAAACTAAAATGTCAGGGGGCTGGGAACATGTGCAAGGAGACAGAGGAAAGGGAAGCAAGGATAGAAACAAAAGACAGGAAGGAGAAAAGCAAAAGTGGATGGCAGAGAAATCAAGGGTGTAAATCAAACTGGGCCACAGTAAATAAGAATTCTAAAGTGTTAAAAAATCAAGCCTGAAGGCTTTGTGTCTTAATGCGAGGAGCATTCATAATAAGGTGGATGAATTAGCTGCGCAAATAGATGTAAACGGATATGATATAATTGGGATTACAGAGGCATGGCTCCAGGGTGACCAAGACTGGGAATTCAACATCCAGGGGTATTCAATATTCAGGAAGGACAGGAAAAAAGGAAAAGGCGGTGGGGTAGCATTGCTGGTTAAAGATGAGATTAACACAATAGTAAGGAAGGATATTAGCTCTGATGATGTGGAATCTGTATCGGCAGAGCTGAGAAATACCAAGGGGCAGAAAACATTAGTGGGAGTTGTATATAGACACCCAAACAGTAATGCTGAGGTTGGGGATGGCATTAAACGGGAAATTAGAGATGCGTGCAATAAGGGCACAGCAGTTACCATGGGTGACTTTAATCCACATATAGATTGGGCTAACCAAATTAGAAACAATAATGTGGAGGAGGAATTCCTAGAGTGTAAACGGGATGGTTTCCTGGACCAATATGTCGAGGAACCAACTAGAGATCAAGCCATCTTAGACTAGGTATTATGTAATGAGAAAGGATTAATTAGCAATCTTGTTGTGCGAGGCCCCTTGGGGAGGAGCGATCATAATATGATAGAATTATTCATTAAAATGGAGAGTGAAGCAGTTGACACAGAGACTAGGGTCCTGAATTTAAATAAAGGAAACTACGATGGTATGAGGCACGAGTTGGCTAGGATGGATTGGGGAATGTTACTTAAAGGTTTGATGGTGGATAGGCAATGGCAAACATTTAAAGATCGCATGGATGAACTACAAAATTTGTTCATTGCTGTTTGGCATAAAAATAAAACAAAAAAGGTGACTCAACCGTGGCTAACAAGGGAAATTAGGGATAGCATAAGATCCAAGGAGAGGACATATAATTTGGCCAGAAAAAGCAGCAAACCTGAGGATTGAGAACAGTTTAGGATTCAGCAAAAGAGGACAAAGGGATTAATTAAGAGGGGGAAAATAGATTATGAGAGTAAGCTTAAAGGGAACATAAAAACTGACTGTAATAGCTTCTATAGATATGTGAAGAGAAAAAGACTGGTGAAGCCAAGCGTAGGTCCCTTGCAGTCAGAATCAGGGGAATTTATAATGGGGAACAAAGAAATGCCAGACCAATTAAATACATACTTTGGTTCTGTCTTCACAAAGGAGGACACAAATAACCTCCCAGATATGTCGGAGAACATAGGGTCTAGTGAGAGGGAGGAACTGAAAGAAATCAGTATTTGTAGGGAAATGGTGTTAGGGAAATTGACGGGATTGAAGGCCGATAAATCCCCAGGGCCTGATAATCTACATCCTAGGGTACTTAAAGAAGTGGCCCTAGAAATAGTAGATGCATTGCTGGTCATCTTCCAAAATTCTATAGACTCTGGAACAGTTCCCATGGATTGGAGGATAGCTAATGTAACCCCACTATTTAAGAAGGGTGGTAGAGAGAAAACGGGGAATTATAGACCCCGTAAGCCTGACATCGGTAGTGGGGAAAATGCTAGAGTCCATTATAAAAGATGTAATAGCAGAGCAGTTGGAGTTGAGTGAGTGGGCAAATACATGGCAGATGCAGTATAACGTGGATAAATGTGAAGTTATCCACTTTGGTAGAAAAACAGAAAGGCAGAGTATTATTTAAATGGTGATAGATTGGGAAATGTTGTACAAAGGGACCTGGGTGTCCTTGTACACCAGTCACTGAAAGCTAACATGCAGGTGCAGCAAGCAGTTAGGAAGGCAAATGGTATGTTGGCCTTCATTGCAAGAGGATTTGAGTACAGGAGCACGGATGTCTTACCACAGTTATACAGGGCCTTGGTGGGACCACACCTGGACTACTGTGTACAGTTTTGGTCTCCTTACCTAAGAGAGGATATACTTGTCATAGAGGGAGTACAGCGAAGGTTCACCAGCCTGAATATTGGGATGGCAGGACTGTCGTATGAGGAGCGATTGGGTCGACTAGGCCTGTATTCACTAGAGTTTAGAAGAATGAGAGGGGATCTCATGGAAACCTATAAAATTCTGACCGATTTAGACAGACTGGATGCAGGGAGGATGTTTCCCCTGGCTGGGGGCTCTAGAACGAGGGGTCACAGTCTCAGGATATGAGGTAGGACATTTAGGACTGAGATGTGTAATGAGATCAGCAAATAGAGATGGTATTTGCCTGTTCGATTATGATGCCTTAATAGCATGTTTGCATGTATTGATTTCTTTGTGGGTTCAATGACGAGACATTTATAAAAGAGTTGAACAAGCTTTAGATTAAAAGTCATTCTCTTTCATAAATGTCTCGTCATTGAACCCACAAAGAAATCAATACATGGTGTCAGAAGTGATTGAAAGAGATGAAGAGAAAAAATCTGAAGTTAAATCAGCTCTCCACAAATTAGCAAGCCAAAAGAGAACATCGTTGCTTGCCATTGGAGAATAGCTAATGAAGTGAAAAATGGAAGGTTTACACCCACCGGCGACGCTTCAGTTGACAGGTAATGTGGCTAAAAATTGGAGGAGATTCAAACAATGTGTGGGGTTGTATTTATCAGCAATCGGAGCTGACGAGAAAAGTAATAAAAAGAAATCGTCAATGTTCTTACATGTCGTGGGTGATGAAGCGCTGGAGGTGTATAATAACTTCACATTCGCTGCTGATGGAGACAAAATGAAGCTAGATAAAATAATGGAACAGTTTGAGGCCGACTGCATACCTAAACGTAACGTGACGTTTGAGAGGCACAGATTTTTCACATGTGTACAGAAAACGGGTGAGACTATTGATCAGTATGTGACTGAACTGAGAAACAGAAGCAAATCGTGTGAATTTGGGGGACTGACTGACTCGCTGATAAAAGACAGACTGGTGTGTGGTATTCCAGATAAGGGTCTAAGGGAAAGACTGCTAAGAGAGCAAGATCTAGACCTGGGAAAAGCCATAGCACTGTGTAGGGCTACAGTGACTGTGAAGTTGCAGGCAAAGGAGCTGTTCAGTGACAGTAGCTGCAACGTGGATGCAGTGAGAATGAACGGATACAAACCGGTTAACAAAAAGAGCGCCAATGTGAAAAAAGAGGCGTGGCCAGCGAACGAAAATGAAAGGGACAATCGAAAGTCATGTAGTCGATGCGGTACACAGTATCCACCAAGAAAGTGTCCAGCATATGGTAAAACATGCAATAGTTGCAACAAAAACAACCATTATGCCCGTTGCTGCAAGAACCAAGTGCAACAAAGCAAGGTCCATGCAGTAGATGAAAGCGACATAGAGGAGTTCTATGTAGATGTTGTGTCTGAAAACAAAAAAGAAGAAAGAGACTGGATGTTGACACTAAAAGTGAATGACATACACATTCCATTTAAATTGGATACTGGAGCACAAGTTAATGTGATATCAGAGACTGATTTTAAGAAAATTAGACCCAGACCAAAGATACATGGAATCAAAGTGGAAGTGACAGGATACACAGGTACTGATATACCAGTGAAAGGAAGATGCATTGTCAAAGTAACACACAAGGACAGAGAGCACACGCTAGCATTAATCGTGGTGCCAAAGGATGTGCAAGCCATATTAGGTTTAAAAGCCTGTGAGAGACTGAACCTGGTAAAGAGAGTCCTCGTTGTGGAAAGCGAAGGAAAGACAGTCTATGATGAACTGAATGTTGCGTACACACCGGGTAAGCTGATGTATACAGCAGACACGTTGTCCAGAGCTGTTGACCCAGGAGAGCCCGCAAACACAGTGAAAAGACTGAAGTACAAGGCAAAAGACAGTGGAACTGACTTCTACCAAAGCATGCTTGTATACCGCACAACGCCGCTCGAGTGTGGTAAGTCACCAGCCCAACTCCTGATGGGACGTCGGCTAAGGTCAAACCTACCCATCCCGGAGAACCTCCTGAAAACAAAAGAGGGGGAGAAAGTGAGGAAGTTCAAAGAACAACAGAAAGAAAAGCAAAAGTACTACTATGACAGAGGAGCACAAAACCTACCTGAACTCCACACTGGTGACCAAGTAAGGTTCAAAGACAAAACAAACACATGGACTCAGAAGGGAACTGTCCTGAGTGAAGTTCAACCAAGATCATACACCATTCAGACAGATGAGGGTGCTGTTCTGAGAAGAAATCGTCGAGATCTTCTCATGGGACCAGCCACAGCAGGTCAAGAGACTGATACTGTTGAACAAACTGATCACACAGCTGAGAAAACATCATCTGAGGCAACAACTCAGATTCAAGGACAATCAATCAGAAAATCCTCAAGACACGTGAAGCCTCCTGAGAGACTCATTGAGCAAATTTAAGGACTATTGTTATAGAAGGAAGTAATGTTATCTTATTCTTTCTTCAAGTTCTAGTGTATTGACATATTTCATGTGAACACACAAAGCAAGGTTAAAAAACCTTGATCATGATAATGATAATGTAAGTTCATTAAGTGTTACAGTTAAAATGCAGATTAATACAAAGAAAACATATTGTTAGTTAAAAGTAAAATACTTTTGTTTTAAGAAAAGGAGATGTAATGATATCAGCAAATAGAGATGGTATTTGCCTGTTCGATTATGATGCCTTAATAGCATGTTTGCATGTATTGATTACTTATGCCTGACCAGCAGAGGTCATGTGAGAGACAAGCAGTTTGAGAGGAGTTTGGTTTCAGTTTCGTTCTAGATGCATCACAAGCATCGTGTCTCCTATAAAAGCTGTATAAAAGAGTTGAACAAGCTTTAGATTAAAAGTCATTCTCTTTCATAAATGTCTCGTCATTGAACCCACAAAGAAATCAATACAAGATGAGGAGAAATTTCTTCACTCAGAGTGTGGTGAACCTGTGGAATTCTCTACCACAGGAGGCTGTGAAGGCCAAGTCACTGAATATATTTAAGAAGCAGATAGATAGATTTCTAGATGCAAAAGGTGTCAAGGGGTCTGGGGAGAGAGCGGGAATACGGTATTGAGATAGAGGATCAGCCATGATCATATTGAATGGCGGAGCAGGCTCGAAGGGCCGAATGGCCTACGCCTGCTCCTATGTTTCTATATTTCTATGTATATTAATGACTCCCTACCCTTTCATTCTGTTGGTGATGATCTTAAATTTATGTCCTCTGGTTGCCAACTGACTGCAATTAATGCTGTGTTAGCTAACGCTTTCAAAAAAGAGAGTTGGGGGGAGTGATATCTAATGGGGAGCAGAATTGATGCTTATAAAGATACGTATGGATAAAGATGATTGAATGCTGTGCGGAAAATGATTATTTCTGAGCAACTTGGATCATGGAAGGAAAGCAACCTGTCGAAAGATCAATCATGCAGGCCAGATAGATAGTCTGGAGTTTCACTCTATTCTTCTGTGTGAGTGGGCGAGGGAAGGGATAATCTTTGTCCAATCTTTCATCAAGCAAATAAATGAATTGGGTAACGTCCATGACAGATCCAATTGTGCACGACTTGCGGAAGGAATGTGTTTGATGGGTTATATGGCCAATTCTCACTTGTACGTTCTTCTTCTTAACTCCCAGTTGCCCAGGTGTCCTCCCCTGAAGCCCTCTGATGAATGATAGGCCATCTAGCAATTTGAACAACAGCCGCAGTGTCCGACTGACCAAAGAGGCCGCTTTTAAGTCAAAAGGCTAAATTTAGTGAGGCTTCCCTCGCGGCGCTGGGCCTTACTTGAGAAGTGTGTGGGTCAAAGGAGGGCGAATGGCACTGCTCCTGGTTTCTCTGGTAATTAAAATGGATCACCAGGCAATTTGGAGCACCAGTAACCAGCCATGCTGATCTCCATGCCCTATCCTCGGGCTTCACGCCTGTCAAACGAGGCTCCACCTTGGGAGGAAAGCCTTGCAGACCTAAATCTAAATAGATAAAGAAATGACCGAATCATAGTTCAGCTACGGGATTTGACGAGCATAAAATCAAATCAATGCATGTATTCTGTAATGTCCGTGTGTAATTGAGACACGGACTGCAGAAGTTGGTTATAACAGGTGTTTACTGAATGGAGACAAAACTGGAACTACTATACAAAGTTACTGCACAGGCTTATATACAGGGGTGATCACTACTGCTCCTGCAGTATACAGGGGCTGTAGAATATAGTTCCTTCTTCAAGGTACATACACTGCAATTCCTCCCCTTTTAGCTAAACAGTACATAACATTCGATTAATAATTAAATAACATATTTACAATTACAGTTGTTATATACATTAGCTGAAGTGAATCAATTATAAATTCAGTCTTTGAGGAGGCTTCCTGATTCTGTCCGGATAACGCCTCTTTGGGGTATCAGGTTCTTCTGGCAAAGTTGATTCGGGATCAACGTCGTTGTTTGGTTCGTCTGCTTCCAATACCACCGATTCTGAGGTAGATGCAATTGGTACTTTGGTTTCATCACCAGGTGTATAGGATCGTGGTGTAGATTTGACGTTTTCCAGTGACTCTAGAATCTGGTCAGCATGGCGTCTTACAATGCTCTCTCCAACGTCCACGGTATACATTAGAGGTCCTTGCCGTGTGCAGATCGTTCCTGGCTGCCATTTCTCTGTGCGGTAGTCCCGGGCCAAAACTGGTTGACCTATCTTGAAACTCCTGGTTGGCCTTTCATTCATATTCTGAAACTGCCTGTTCTCCACATCTCTTCTGATGTTTGGCTTAACCAAATCCAAGTGGCATCTTAGTCTTCGATTGAAGAACATCATGGCTGGAGTTTGGTTGGTAACCGCATGTGTCGCATTCCGGTAGGCAAACAAGAAGTTATCCACCTTGTGTTGTAGGGGTATGTCTTCATTACACATTGCCTTGATAGCCTTCTTGAATTATGAACAAACCTCTCAGCTAATCCATTGGTGGCTGGATGATATGGGGCGGATGTGTAATGCTTAACACCATTTTTCTTTAAGAACATCCGGAACTCTTCAGACACAAACTGTGGTCCATTGTCGGAGCAAATCTGTTCAGGCAGCCCATTTCTGGCGAATATGGTTCGTAAGACTGTGATAGTTTTTTCTGTGGTGGTTGAGGACATTTTTATTACCTCTGGCCACTTTGAATGTGCATCCACCGCAATTAAAAACATCGAGTCCATAAATGGACCAGCAAAATCAATGTGTACCCTTTGCCATGGGGATGAGGGACACTCCCATGGATGTAGAGGGGCTTGTGGTGGGGCGTTTTGGACTTTCTGGCATCCTGTACAGCTCTTGGTCATCTCTTCAATTTCTCTATCGATTCCCGGCCACCACACAAACGCTCTGGCTAAGTTCTTCATTTTTACCCCTCCCACATGACCCTCATGAAGCTCATTGAGCACTCTATCCTTCAATTTGGGTGGAATTACTACTCTGGATCCACACATCAAGGTTCCTCGGCACACTGACAGCTGTTCTCTTCTCGGCGAGAATGCTGGCAGCAGTGGTTCGCCATATGCTGGCCATCCCTTCACCGTTAAATCATAGACCCTGGAGAGTTTCGGGTCATTTCGTGTTTCCTTTTCTATGTTTGCATTCGTCACAGGTAGACATTCGACTATGGTCGAGTGGAATATCTCCACAGGATCCACTGCAGGTGCTTCTTCCACCGTCGGCAACGGTAGGCGCGACAATCCATCAGCATTCCCATGCTGTTTAGTTCCTTTGTACTCGATGTCATATTGGTGTGCCCCTAGGAAAAGGGACCACCTCTGTAGCCGTTGTGCTGTCATTATCGGGATGCCCTTCTTAGGGTTGAAAATGGAGACAAGAGGTTGATGATCAGTTAGTAGAGTAAATTTCTGTCCGTTCAGGTAGTGATTGAACTTCTTCACCCCCCACACCAGGCTGAGGGCCTCTCTGTCAATCTGGGCGTAGTTATGCTCGGCTGCAGTTAACGAGCGTGACGCAAAAGCTATCGGCCTCTCTGAACCATCAAGGGATTTATGTGGCAGTACCGCTCCAACGCCGTAGGGAGACACATCACACGCCAGTCTTATCGGTAGTGATGGGTTGCAGTGAGCCAATACTTCTCTTGAAGTGATCAGGCGTTTACACTTCTGAAAGGCCCGCTTACATTCAACGCTCCATTTCCATGCTACTCCAGTTTGTAGCAGGGCATTCAGTGGGTGCAGGATTGTGGACAAATTCGGCAAAAACTTATGCTAGTAATTCACCAATCCGAGGAATGACCTCAGTTGCGACACATTTTCAGGCGCTGGAGCCTTAACTACCGCTTCAATTTTGTCAGGGGACTTATGTAACCCCTCTTCATCAATCACATGGCCACAATACAATATTTGGTTCTTAAAAAACTCGCACTTGGGGCGATTGGCTCGTAGCCCATGTTCTCTTAGTCTAGTGAGCACCTGCTCTAGGTTGGCAAGGTGTTCACTGTCATTTTCACCTGTCACTAGGATGTCGTCCAAGTAACACTGAGTCCCCGGAATCCCTTGCAGGACTTGTTCCATCGCTCTTTGCCATATAGCTGGAGCTGATGCTACTCCGAATACCAGTCGATTATACTGGTAAAGACCTTTGTGAGTGTTTATCGTGAGATATTTCCTACAGGGTTCTTCAACCTCCATCTGCAAATATGCTTGCGCTAGGTCAATTTTTGTAAAACGTTTCCCTCCAGATAGTGAGGCGAAAATATCTTCTATCCTCGGAAGAGGAAACTGTACTGTGTGAAGGACTGGGTTCAGTCACCTTGAAGTCCCCACAGATGCGAACCTTCCTTGGCTCCTCAGACTTATTGTTTAACGTTTTCTTCATGACAGGAACGATGGGTGTCGCCCACTCGCTCCAGTCTACCTTAGATAACACGCCTGCATTCTCCAGATTCTCCAGCTCTGCCTCGACGGCTGGGCGAATTGCATACGGTACCGGTCTTGCTTTGAAAAACTTGGGAATTGCATTCTCTTCTATTTTTATCGAGGCTGTTATGCCTTTAAGAGTTCCCAGTCCTTGTTGAAATACCTCTTTAGCGTTAGCTAAGATTTTTGACAATCGTCCAGGTGTGACGTCGTCATCCTTTTTACCAGCCACAGTCAGTGCCTGAATGGAGTGCCAGTCTAAACTTATCTTTCTGATCCATTCACGTCCCAATAATGGTGATCCACCATCTTGCAGTATGTACAGATACAATTTCTGTATTTCCTTGCCGTTGTATTCGACAGGCACCCTTATTTTCCCTCTGGGGTATACTTTCTGCCCCGTATATGTCTTTAAGACAATGGACGTGTCTTTCAAGGGTATGTGTGAGAATAGCCGCTCGTAGTCTCGTCGATTCATGATGGTCAGGGCTGATCCTGTATCCAATTCCATTTTGACTTGGGACCCTGCTATCGTGAGGGTGACCCAAATGGTTCGGTGATCCTCTTTTGCGATTATGTTGTGTAGTTTGAGACAGCTTAGTCTCTTGTTCCCGGATTCACTATCGCTCTTCTGGTCTTTGGAACTACTGTCCGTCATCTTTTGTACTTTCCTGTACTGTTCCTTAGTAGTCTTTTTGTTGTCGTTAGTCTTCTTCCCGGACCTGCAAACTCGTGCAATGTGTCCCATCTTTCCGCATTGCCTGCATGTTTTGTCCTTGGACCAGCAGTCCTTCTGGTCATGGGTTGTTCTGCCGCAGCGATAACATTTTTCAAATCCCCGTGTCATTTCATGGGTGCCGTATTCCTGTGGCTTTTGCTGTATTTCCGCAGCTCCCTTTGCTGCTGCTTCGTACGATACTGCCATGCTGAAAGCCTTATCTAGTGTCAGCTCTTTCTCTGAGAGTAACCGCTTCTGGATTCCTTCACTCAGGAGTCCACAGACAAATTTGTCCCGTAGGGTATCTGCCAGTCCTGCTCCGAACTGGCAGTGCTTTGATAGCTTGCGTAGTTCCGTAAGGTAATCAGCATTGCTCTCATCTTTATGCTGATTTCTCTTGTGGAATTTAAATCTTTCTGCTATCAGCAGCGGTGTAGGATTTAGGTGTTCCTGTAGGATATCAACAATTTCGTTAAAACTCTTCGGCATCGGTTTGACTGGAGTGATCAGGTTCCGCAATAGGCTGTACGTTCTTGCGCCTATTAAGTTTAGTAGTACCGATGCCTTTTTCTCATCGGCTACTTCATTTGCCTTACAATATACTTCGACTCTTTCCACATACATGGTCCAGTCTTCTATTGCATTATCGAAGGCAGTGATATTGCCAGTCTTCGGCATCTTGGAGATCTAAGATGGCGCCTCCCGCGCTTTGCCTTCTTCCCCGATTGAACAAAATGGCGCCTCCCGCGCTTTGCCTTCTTCCCCGCTGGATTAAGATGGCGCCTCCCGCGCTTTCTGCCTTTTCCGCTGCTGCCAGCGCTGTTGCTGGCGTTTTTATGCCTTGATGGCGACGCCCTATGGTCTTCGCGCGCTTCCCCCCCGTGCTGCTGCCAACGCCGCTCTCCGCGGTCCCCGTGGCAAACTGCAGCTCCTCGCGACTTTCTGCGCTTCTAATTTCTATTTCTTTTATTTTAATTACTGTTCCCATCGTCAGAGCAGACCCTATGGGACACTTTCCTCCCTCTTCTCGGGTCTGTACGCTGCCCGGCTTCGTAGCACCGGCCACGCGCTGTGTGCTCCACCCTCTCTCTCTCTCTCCTCTTCCCGACAACGCTGCCCGGCCCCGTTGAAAAGCCACCCGATCGAGCTCTAGCCCGCCGCAGCCCAGGAAGGATCAGTGTACTACCTGCCACCAGCCCGATTAGCTGGAACACCATAGACTGGATAACCAAGCCCAGCTCTCGACAGCCTCTCCTGCAAATCGTCGAATTCGATGAATCAGAGGGCAGTTGCCCACGGTCGACACCCGTTTCTTCTGTTTTTTTTTTCTTTTTTTGGATTTCTTCCTTCTGGCTTCGACCTCTAATAACTTCGTTTCAGGGATGGATCCCCATGAGGTGGTGCAGAACTGTAGGTAAGTTCGGATCTGTTCGTCGCCAATGTAATGTCCATTTGTAATTGAGACACGGACTACAGAAGTTGGTTATAACAGGTGTTTACTGAATGTAGACAAAACTGGAACTATTATACAAAGTTACTACACAGGCTTATATACAGGGGTGGTCACTACTGGTACTGCAGTATACAGGGGCTGCAGAATATAGTTCCTTCTTCAAGGTACATACACTACATATTCCACCCCCAGGGCTGACTGATCGTTGTTCTAAGTTATTGTTCTACGCAGTCCTTCAACTGAAAAGGATGTTTAAAATTGCAGTCATTAATAAATATTTTTCATGTCACAAAACTGCATTTAATAAACAAGTCGTCTTTAACATGCAATAAAACCTTCTCCTTTTATCATCTGGCTTTATAATGTATTGTCCAAGCTATGAGTGTACACAGGCAAATCGAAGTCAAAGCTAAATGCCATAAATCTTTGAATATGAGGCTCTCTTACAATTTCCTGGAATTAAATAAAGGAAACTACAATGGTATGAGGCACGGATTGGCTAGGATGGATTGGGGAACGTTACTTAAAGGGTTGACGGTGGATATGCAATGGCAAACATTTAAAGATCGTGTGGATGAACTACAGAATTTGTTCATCCCTGTTTGGCATAAAAATAAAACAAAGAAGGTGACTCAACCATGGTTAACAAGGGAAATTAGGGATAGCATAAGATCCAAGGAGAGGACATATAATTTGGCCAGAAAAAGCAGCAAACCTGAGGATTGGAAGCAGTTTAGGATTCAGCAAAGAAGGACAAAGGGATTAATTAAGAGGGGGAAATAGATTATGAGAGTAAGCTTTCAGGGAACATAAAAACTGACTGTAAAAGCTTCAATAGATATGTGAAGAGAAAAAGATTCGTGAAGCCAAGCGTAGGTCCCTTGCAGTCAGAATCAGGGGAAGTTATAATGGGGAACAAAGAAATGCCAGACCAATTAAATACATACTTTGGTTCTGTCTTCACAAAGGAGGACACAAATAACCTCCCAGCGATGTCGGGGAACATAGGGTCTAATGAGAGGGAGGAATTGAATGAAATCAGTATTTTTACGGAAATGGTGTTAGGGAAATTGACGGGATTGAAGGCCGATAAATCCCCAGGGCCTGATAATCTACATCCTAGGGTACTTAAAGAAGTGGCCCTAGAAATAGTAGATGCATTGCTGGTCATCTTCCAAAATTCTATACACTCTGGAACAGTTCCCATGGATTGGAGGATAGCTAATGCAACCCCACTATTTAAAAAGTGTGGTAGAGAGAAAACGGGGAATTATAGACCGGTAAGCCTGACATCGGTAGTGGGGAAAATGCTAGAGTCCATTATAAAAGATGTAATAGCAGAGCACTTGGAAAACAGTGACAGGATCGGACAAAGTCAACATGGATTTACAAAAGGTAAATCATGCTTGACTAATCTACTGGAATTTTTTGAGGATGTAACTGCTAGAATAGATAAGGGAGAACCAGTGGATGTGGTATATTTGGACTTTCAGAAGGCTTTCGATAAGGTCCCGCATAAGAGATTAGCGTGTAAAGTTAAAGCACATGGGATTGGGGGTAAGGTACTGTCTTGGATAGAGAACTGGTTGACAGACAGGAAGCAAAGAGTTGGAATAAACGGGTCTTTTTCCGAGTGGCAGGCAGTGACTAGTGGGGTACCGCAGGGATCGGTGCTAGGACCCCAGCTATTCACAATATATATTAATGATCTAGATGAGGGAACTAGATGTAATATCTCCAAGTTTGCAGGCGACACAAAGCTGGGTGGGCGTGTTTGCTGTGAGGAGGATGCAGAGAAATTCCAGTACGATTTGGACAGGTTGGGTGATTGGGCAGAAGCATGGCAAATGCAGTATAATGTGGATAAATGTGAGGTTATCCACTTCGGTGGCAAAAACAGGAAGACAAATTATTATCTGAACTGCAATAAATTGGGAAAAAGGGAAGTGCAATGAGACCTGGGTGTCCTTGTGCACCAGTCGCTGAAGGTAAGCATGCAGGTGCAGCAGGCGGTTAAGAAGGCAAATGGTATGTTGGCCTTCATAGCGAGAGGATTCGAGTACAGGAGCAAGGATGTCTTGCTGCAGTTGTACAGGGCCTTGGTGAGACCACACCTTGAGTATTGTGTGCAGTTTTGGTCGCCTTATCTGAGGAAGGATGTTCTTGCCATGGAGGGAGTGCAGCGAAGATTCACCAGACTGATACCTGGGATGGCAGGAATGACGTATGAAGAGAGATTGGGTCGATTAGGCTTATATTCACTAGAGTTTAGAAGAATGAGAGGGGATCTCATTGAAACTTAACAGGACTAGACAGACTAGATGCAGGAAGGATGTTCCTGATGGCGGGGGAGTCCAGAATCAGGGGTCACAGTCTAAGGATAAGGGGTAAGCCATTTAGGACTGAGACGAGGAGGAATTTCTTCACCCAGAGAGTGGTGAACCTGTGGAAATCTCTGCCGCACAGGGCAGTTGAGGCCAATTCATTAAATATATTCAAGAAGGAGTTGGATATATTTCCTGAAGCTAAAGGGATCAAGGGGTATGGGGAGAAAGCCGGGACAGGGTACTGAATTTGGATGATCAGCCATGATCTCATTAAATGGCGGAGCGGGCCCGAGGAGCCGAATGGCCTACTCCTGCTCCTATCTTCTATGTTTCTATGAGACGCCGATCTCAGTTGGGTGGGAACTCTGGTGGGGCTCTGACCGAGGGCTCTGCAGTGGCATGGAAGTGTGAGCGCTTGGAGAGGAGCCCCCACTTCTTTGATGTTTGCCACCAACTTCCCTCTCGTGGGCCAGGTCCCCCTCAGCGCTTGCAAGTGGCTTGAGAGCACCTTGCTGCACATCAGGGGGAGCCATGGGGACTCGTATCTGCACTGCCAGTCCTACTCAAAAGGACTTCCATGAAGCTCTGGTTTCTCTGTTCAATAGCTGACCATCGCTCCTCCAGAGATGTCAGTCTATTCTGAACAATCACCATGTTTTCCTCACTCCAGCAACTTACTGCCTCCATGGCCGTAGCCAGCCTTTCCACGGAGGTTGCCGTCCTTTCCATGGTGCTGCATTCATGCGCCAATGACTCCACAAAGGCTCTGCTCATGTTCGCCATGGACTCCTAAATTCGCTCCACACTTGCAACGACCCTGGAGACAAAACCTGCCAGAGACTCCTGCACCTGTTCCTGGAGTTCCAGCACCGCTGTTCTTCTGGATGGACCCAGAGGCAGAGGGTCGACATGCAGCTGAACCGAGCTGGGAGAGTCCTGCGCCCTCCGACTAGGACTCTCCACTGCTGTCCCTGTCTCCATAATCTGCTGATGCTCACTTGTGAGCTGTGATACACCAGGTGACAACACTACTCTATCTCGCGATGGTCCCAACGAGGTGTGAATGTCTGCGCTGGTGCTGGGTTGGCGGAATTCTGCTGACGCTGCACCCTCAGAGGTTGCAGCTTCCTCTGAGGACTTTGGAGACTCAGGCTGTTCCTCCTGGATAGTGGGGATGGGTGCTTGCGATGGTCCTGTGGGGGAGTAAAGGAAAGAGTCAGAGATGTGCTGTCAAGGTTACATGCACATTGCAAATTGCAGATGATCATAAGTCCATCTATTAGAGCTTCAGAATCATTATCAGCGACACATGCAATGTTCTGTTACCAGCTTTCGCTGATGCGCCCGTCTGTCCGTCCCCCACTTGTGCATCGTCCTCGAGTCCCACTATCTCCAGGACCGCCTCCTCCCAAGGGCTGAGTGGGCTACTGAGGGTGGCCCTCCTCCTGTCCTCGCTCTTTCCCTCTTATTGTGAGCTCTCTTTTCCTGCAATGAGGGAGACAAGTGGAGTTTGAGTGAGA
The DNA here is from genome assembly GCF_052327205.1 of Somniosus microcephalus. NCBI lineage: Eukaryota > Metazoa > Chordata > Chondrichthyes > Squaliformes > Somniosidae > Somniosus > Somniosus microcephalus. The sequence continues at coordinate 22,755,350 of NC_141018.1, read as the reverse complement.
ATGAAGAAAGAGTGTAGAGAATCCATAGCTTAGATGCTTAGAAGGAGACAAGGATGGAGTGAGTTGGCAAGACCAAGGGCCCTCCCTTTTTTTTGTAAGTTGTTTTCATAGCATCACAGTGATAGGGAGTGTGAGGGCTTCATAGTCAAATAGTTAGGTGAATGTGACCATAGAGAGAGAGGGAATGGGTAAGGGTTCAGGGATGTCAGTGTCAAGTGGAGGAAGAGGTTGCTAAAGCTAAGTGCTGGTGAGGAGAGGCAATGGGGATCAGGTTGAGGGTGATGGCAAAGTCATATTCACTTTTCCAGTGCGTAGAAGGTCATGAAACTTCTTCCTGCACTGAAGCCAGGTTCTGCGGATGAGGGACAACGAGTTCACCTCCTGGGCCTCCTGGACCCACACAGCCTTTGTCTGCTGGGGAGGCTTCTTCCTCCCTGAAGAAGGGAAGAGCACCTCCTTACTAGCTCTTACTCCCTCCACCAAAGCTTGCAGGGCGACGTCATCAAATCTGGGAGCAGACTTAGGTCTCCCGCCGCTCATTCTGCCTCCAGGTCCCTCTCACTGCAAAGGCCAAAAGGTTGGCAGTGTGCAGAAGAAGCAAGGCTTCTTGCAGACCTTAAATGCAGCAGCAATGATGACGTCATCAGAGGCGAGTCTCAGACTGAAAAAACTAATTGGGCCATGGGTTCCCACACACTGGAACTCAATTGGCCAATTATGTGAAAATCGCATCTATCTCCCACATCGATTTGGAATCGGATGGATAACATGAAAAGCGGATGACACGACCCCAGCCCGCCCCAATGAAAAAATCCAGCCCATCGAGTACAAAAGCAAGGAAGTTATGATGAACCTTTATAAAACACTGGTTCAGCCTCAACTGGAGTATTGTGTCCAATTCTGGGCACCGCACTTTAGGAAGGATGTGAAGGCCTTAGAGAGGGTGCAGAAAAGATTTATAAGAATGGTTCCAGGGATGAAGGACTTCAGTTACGTGGATAGACTGGAGAAGCCGGGGTTGTTCTCCTTAGAGCAGAGAATGTTGAGAGGAGATTTGATAGAGGTGTTCAATATCATGAGGGGGTCTAGACAGAGAGAAATTGTTCCCATTGGCGGAAGGGTCGAGAATCACAGGACACAGACTTAAGGTGATTGGCTGAAGAACTAAAGGCGACATGAGGAAAAACTTTTTTACGCAGCGAGTGGTTAGGATCTGGAATGCACTGCCTGAAAGGGTGGTGGAGGCAGATTCAATATTGGCTTTCAAAAGGGAATCGGATAAGAACCTGAAGGAAAAAATTTGCAGGGCTACGGGGAAAGGGCGGGGGAGTGGGACTGGCTGAAGTGCTCTTGCAGAGAGCCGGCACGGGCTTGATGGGCCGAATGGCCTCCTGTGCGGCAACCATTCTATGATTCTATGATACTGTTATCAAGATTTGTGTTACGATAGGTGGTTGGTCAACATTGGGGAGATACTGAGAGCAGTCAAACAGGAAACTTTATCTGCACAAAGTAATTCAGTCTTTGAGTTTACATCCCATTTCTTACTTTATCAAGAATTCTTTTTTTTTAAATTCATTTGCCTGCTTTGAACGTGTAATCAGATGTTATAGGATAATGCTCAAGTCTTCTAAAATGCAGTGGGCAATTTCTTTTCCCCCACATTGCTATAATGTTCTCTGAATAGCAGTGCTTTAAAAAATATTAAGATATAATGGAAAGTTAAGCTGCATAATAAAAAGTTGCGTAGGTTTGATTTTTTTTATCTTAAAGCATTTTGGGGGAAAAATTCAGTTGTTTGCACCTCCTGTTAGTGCCTTAAGAGGGTGCTAATGGGGCGCAAAGCAACTAGCGCCCGGGCGCGGCGATGTTTGCGCCGCTCACGAAATTAACTAGACATTTTGCGGCGGTGCTAAACACCACCGCCACGATCTCCTGCGCCAGCAGATCATGACGTCAGCCGAGTGTGCAACGCCCCGGTAGCGCCCCGGACCGGATATTGAGTGGCGCCCCCTGCCTTACCACCTGCCACTAGCAACGACAGGTTGAGGGGAGCGTTTTGCAGTCAGGAAGGGACTGGGGGAGCGCTATTTAAAGGCGACCACTTCCTGCCTTCTTTTGTTGGTGACATTTTTGCACCACGCATTCTGAGAGAGAGAGAGAGAGACTTCTGGAGAGATTCAACGCTGTGTGAAGGAGTTTTGGGTACTGAGCAGCACTTTGCAGGTTCATTTTGATTTGACCTTCCTTGCATCGATTTAGAAGAGACTTGGGGGCTGCACTCTGAGCTCTTTCCCTGGGTCTCTCCATTGTTCTTTCCAGCAGATTTGATGTACAGGTCTCTCCAGGCTGAGATTCAAGGCTGCAATGAGCAGGGTGTGGATGGAGAGCAAGATCGACCCTCCCCTTTAAGAACTGGCCGGCGCCAGTGTGTCTGTGTTCCATTGCTGACTGACATCACATGAGCTCCGCCAGCGCTCTGAGGTAGCGCCTCGCTCCTCGGCCTTTGCGCCTTAAGACAGGTGTGTAGTGCCTGAGTTAGTGCTCCAATCACCTCCAGGGGCGATAAAAGCCAAGTTTGCAGTTGGAGGCGATAATTAGCGCCAGGCGCTAAACTTTGCGCCCGGCCGATAATCGCGCCCCAAACGGGGCGATACTGAATTTCTCCCCCTTTGAGTCTGCCCTGCATAGTTCAGCAAAAAAAAAGAACACATTTGCCGTACAAATCATGGTGTAAAAGGAGAAAAGCAGCATCTGTGGATTTATGAAATAAAACATTTGAATGCCTCGGAGTCATTCGTGCCTCTCAGTCTAAGTATTGTCCCATTAACGCTTTTATTACGGTTGTGGCGAACCATTTTTTTCATGCCCATCAATCTGGCCTTAAAGTCTACTGCAGGCGATCGGAGTGAGTTTGAAACCCGCGAGGGGCCTGTTTGCTTCTGATGCTTCCCTGTGTTTATGCTCATCAGCTTTGAAGGCTAAAAGGGCGGGAGAGGCACAGAGATCACAGCTGGTGCTCGCACCCTTGCAGCATGGTTTGTCAGAACTGATGTCCAGTCTGTGAGGGGATGCTGTACTCCATTAACTAATCAGGAGAAACCTGACGTAATAAAACTCACTACGCACTTGGTTTGAGTATAAAGCCTTGCTTTAATCAACTTGTTTCAGAACATGGAGGTCTAGTTGTACTTCACTAGTTCCTTGTCTTACAAAATGTCCCTGGAAGCTGGGGCCCACGCCCGAGTATTTATACTCCTTGGACGGCGCCACCAGCTGGCCATCCAGCGTTATTTCACGAGTAGTTTCTTGATGAATGATGAGATTTATAACAAAACCCTCACGTTCAGTGTACGGAAGTCAACAACTGCAAAAGTCCTACATTTGAGTAATGTTTCAACGGCGCAAATTTTACACAAGGTCCTACTCTTTTAAATTGCTTAGTTCAGATCGTTACAGCTAGTGTATCGTTCTATTTAAAAAGAGCTTGATTTGAATAACTGAATCGTTTGTCAAGCAACAACGACGTTGAATTAACAGGAGTTGACTTTAGAAGCTTTATTTTAAGCTCTGCTTCGACTCTACTGTAATGGTAGTCCATTAGCCGGAAGTGCCGAGTGGATGATCCATATCGGACCCCTCCTGAGGTCCCCACCATCACAGAAGCCAGTCTTCAGCCAATTCGATTCACGTGATTTCAAGAAATGGCTGAGCGCACTGGATAGAGCAAAGGCTGTGGGCCCCGACAACATCCCAGCTGTCATGCTGAAGACTTGTGCTCCAGAACTAGCCATGCCTCCAGTCAAGCTGTTCCAGTACAGCTACAACACTGGCATCTAACCAACAATGTGGAGAACTGCCCAGCTATGTCATGTTCATAAAAAGCAGGACAAATCCAATCCGACCAATTACTCTCAATCATCAGCAAAGTGATGGAAGGTGTCATCAACAGTGCCATCAAAAGGCACTTACTCACCAATAACCTGCTCACTGATGCCTAGCTTGAGTTCCACCAGGACCACTCGGGTCCGAACCTCATTACAGCCTTGGTCCAAACATGGACAAAAGAGATTAATTCCAGAGGTGAGCTGAGAGTGACTGCCCTTGTTATCAAGGCAGCATTTGACCGAGTGTGGCATCAAGGAGCCTCAGTAAAACTGAAGTCAGTGGGAATCAGGGGAAAAACTCTCCACTGGCTGGAGTCATACCTAACACAAAGGAAGATGGTTGTGGTGGTTGGAGGTCAATCATCACAGCCCCAGGACATCTCTGCAAGGTCCAACCATCCTCAGCTGCTTCATTAATGACCTGCCCTCCATCATAAGGTCAGAAATGGGGATGTTCGCTGATTACTGCACAGTGTTCAGTGCCATTCACAACTCCTCAGATAATGAAGCAGTCCATGCCCGCATGCAACAAGACCTGGACGATGTTCAGGCTTGGGCTGATAAGTGGCAGGTAACATTCGCGCCACACAAATGCCCGGCAATGACTATCTCCAACAAGCGAGCGTCTAACTACTGCCCCTTGACATTTAATGGCGTTACCATCGCTGAATCCCCCACCATCAGCATCCTGGGGGTCACCATTGACCAAAAACTTAACTGGACCAGCCACATAAATACTGTGGCAACAAGAGCAGGTCAGAGTGCTGGGTATTTTGTGGCAAGTGTCTCACCTCCTGACTCCTCAAAGCCTTTCCACCATCTACAAGGCACAAGTCAGGAGTGTGATGGAATACTCTCCACTTGCCTGGATGAGTGCAGCTCCAACAGCACTCAAAAAGCTCAACACCATCCAAGACAAAGCAGCCCGCTTGATTGGCACCCCATCCACCACCTTAAACATTCACTCCCTCCATCACTGGCGTACCGTGGCTGCAGTGTGTACCATCTACAAGATGCACTGCAGCAACTCGCCAAGGCTTCTCCGGCAGCACCTCCCAAACCCGCGACCTCTTCCACCTAGAAGGACAAGGGCAGCAGGCGCATGGGAACACCACCACCTCCAAGTTCCTCTTAAGTCACACACTATCCTGACTTGGAAATATATCGCCGTTCCTTCATCGTCGCTGGGTCAAAATCCTGGAACTCCCTCCCTAACAGCACTGTGGGAGTACCTTCACCACACGGACTTGTGCGATTCAAGAAGGCGGCTCACCACCACCTTCTCAAGGGCAACTAGGGATGGGCAATAAATGCTGGCCTTGCCAGCGATGCCCACATCCCATAAACAAATAACAAAAATTGGTAAGATCACATTTAGATACGGGTTGAATTAAATATTTAACCCACTTCTGGCTCCTTTGAATTTAGATGAAAGTAGACGAGAAGAAGGACAACATTTTCCACACTGCACCTCAGGAAAGATGTGATGGCCTTGGAGGGCGATGCAGCACCAATTCATCAGAACAATAGAGGGGCTTCAATAATGAGAACAGGTTGCATAAACTTGGTTTGCATTTCCGTGAGCTTAGAGGGTTGACGGGCGATCCGAGATATCTGTGTCCCTCTAATTCTGGCCTCTTGAGCATCCCTGATTTTAATCGCTCCACCATTGGAGGCTGTGCCTTCAGCTGCCAAGGCTCTAAGCTCTGGAATACCCTCCCTAAACCTCTCCTCCTCTCTCTCTCTTCCCTCCTTTAAGACACTTCTTAAAACCTTCACCAAGTTCTGCCCTAATATCTCCTTATGTGGCTCAGTGTCAAACTTTGCTTGATAACTCTCCTGTGAAGCACCTTGGGATGTTTCACTATGTTAAAGGCGCTATATAAATACAAGTTGTTGTTGTTGTAATCAAGGTCTTTAAAATGATTAAGGGCGTCAATATGGTAGATACAGAGAAATTATTTCCTGTGTTGGGAGAATCCAGAACAAGGGGACATAATCTGAAAATTAGAACCAGGTCATTTAGGAGTGAAATCAGGAAACATTTTTTCACACAAAGGGAAATGTGGAAGGCTGTGGATGCTGGGTCAATTGAAACCTCCAAGGCTGAGATCAATAGACTTTTGTTCGGTAAGGGAATCGAGGGGTATGTAGAAGAGGCGGGTAAATGGAGTTGAGGTACAGATCGGCCATGATCCAACAGAAAGGCGCAAAAGGCTCGAAGGGCTGAGTGGCTTCCTCCTGTTCCTATGTTTTCCAAATCTCGCAATTCATCATTGTCATGAAGCGATTGTAACTGAAACCTATAGATGGAACATTTTTAAAGTGAATAATAGTACGTAAATCGGGCGGTTTCTACAGCGGACGGGCGATCCACTCCACCAGGTTACAGCCCAGGGGGCGAAGTTGAAAATGACCTCCAATAAATCCAGCTCAGGTGGGGACCACAGCTGAGCACCTTGGGAACAAACAGAAACCAACACCAATTAGTATCAGGAGCTCTTAACAAGCCATTAATTGGCATTATAAAGTATTGGGTGATAAAATAATGGCAGAATGTTAAATGCTAATAGATTTGGGGGGCTAAATTCGGTTGATTTGCACCTCCCATTAGCACCGTAAGAGGGTGAAAGTCAACTAGCGCCCGGACGTGGTGCCACTAACGGCTCCCGCGAAATTCAGCGGGAGGATAGCGGCAGCGCTAACTGTTAGCAACGTGCGCGCTGTGCCGCCGGCGATGACGTCATCGCCGTGCTCAGCGCCCCACTCGCGCCCCGGCTGTGATATTGGGTGGCGCCCCTGACTTACCGCCGGACGCTACGTCCGCCGGGATCAGGGGGGCCTACCTGCGGCCGGGGCACCACAAGTTAAAGGGGAGGTGGCGGGCGGCCATTTTTGTTGCTGGCCACCTGCCAGCACCTGCCCCCGTTGCTGTCCCTGGCCCCCGTGAAGCCCCCCTGCGGGGTGCCGGCTGCCCTCCGTGAGCCCAGCCCTCCTCTTGAGTGCCGGGCTCTTTTGCCAGCACTCCCGATCCCTGGTGGCCCAGCTGAGCCCCGGGACGCGCTGCAGCAGGCCCCTCCCCTTTAATAAGGGGTGGAAGACCTGCAGTTCCGCGGCACATAGCACCGCGATATTGGCTCGCAGCGCTCCAAGAGGGATGCGGGGTGCTTCCAGTAGAGTCCCTCCTCCCTCTCGGGGTGCTACCTGGGAAAATCGGCCGAGGGGGTGCTAACTTTGTCAGGGCACTAACAAAGGTAGCACCCCAAAGGCGCTACCCAATTTTTACCCCTTGGTTTTCACAAGGAAATTAGCACTACCACTACAAACTCTATTTTAAGTTGCCATCATGTTATTCCTGGTTTATTTTTTTTGCCCCTTTCGATCTCTATAGCTCCACTCAGCCTCTCGAGCCTTTTCCGCCATTCTGTTGGATCATGGCTGATCTGTATCTCAACTCCATTTACCCGCCTCTTCCACATAGCCCCCGATTGCCTTACCTCACAAAAATCTATCGTTCTCAGTCTTGGACCCAGCCTCCGCAGCCTTCCACATTTCCCTTTGTGTGAAAACATCACCCACACATGTAACACTGAATCCAGACTTAACACCATCCTGGTTTTCATGCAGGCAGCTGACGTTGCCCTGTATTTTTTGCTTCTCTCCATAATATTTCGCTTTTGATCTCACTCCCCACGTTTGCTGCACGTCCACATGGCACAGGACGAGATACAGAGGATCAGAGGGACCTTGATGTACATGTACATAGATCCCTGAAGGCAGCAGGAGAGGTGGATAAGGTGGTTGAAAAGGCATATGGGATACTTGCCTTCATTAGCCGAGGCATAGAATATAAGAGCAGGGAGGTTATGATGGAGCTGTACAAAACGCTAGTTAGGCCACAGCTGGAATACTGTGTGCAGTTCTGGTCGCCACACTATAGGAGGGATGTGATTGCATTGGAGGGGGTGCAGAGGAGATTCACCAAGATGTTAGCAAAATACTGCAGATGCTGGAAATCTGAAATAACAACAGAAAATGCTGGAAAAACTCAGCAGGCCAGGCTTCGACCTGAAACATTGACTCTGTTTCTCTCTCCACGGATGTTGCCTGGCCTGCTGAGTTTTTCCAGCATTTTCTGTTGTTATTTCACAAGGATGTTACTTGGGCTGGAGCGCTTCAGCTATGAAGAGAGACTGGACAGGCTGGGGTTGTTTTCCTTAGAGCAGAGAAGGCTGAGGGGGGACCTGATTGAGGTGTACAAAATTATGAGGGGCATAGATAGGGTAGATAGAAAGGAACTTTTCCCCTTAGTAGAGGGGTCAATAACCAGGGGGCATAGTTTCAAGGTAAGGGGCAGGAGGTTTAGAGGGGATTTGAGGAAAAACTTTTTCACCCAGAGGGTGGTTGGAATCTGGAACTCGCTGCCTGAAAGGGTGGTAGAGGCAGGAACCCTCACAACATTCAAGAATCATTTAGATGAGCACTTGAAACGCCATAGCATACAAGGCTATGGACCAAGTGCTGAAAAATGGGATTAGAATAGATAGGGCTTGATGGCCATCGCAGACACGATGGGCCGAAGGGCCTCTTTCTGTGCTGTATAAATCTATGATTCTATGGCCTAGAAATTTGGTTGTTTGCGCCAGCGGTTAGCGCCTAAAGAGACCGAGAATTGGGGCATTACCTAATGTTGGGGCGGGCGCAATGAAGATAGCAACAACTCCCATATTGACTATACATTTAACGCCTGCGCTAAGTGTTTGCGCGCGCCCGCGAGCGTAAGCAAATCATGATGTCATTTCATTGTGCAACGCCTTTTAGGGGCGCCTGAGCGGATATTGGGTGGCGCCCGGAGCCTTTACGCCTAGCGCTATTAGTGACAGGTCGAAGGAGCATTAGCAGGCCCTTCTCGGAGTCGGGGGGCGCTATTTAAAGGGGACAGCTCTAGTATAGAAGCTTCAGCCACTTGGCCTGTTCATTGCGATCGTTGGTTGGAGAGAGTTGGTGAGCTACTGTGGAGCAGAGTTTTTGGAATTTAGCATTAGAGTACTTGGGACCCTCAAACCTGTCCGGAGCAGTTGGAGCACTAGACCTAACAGCCTTTTGAACAACTGGCATCGGAATGGGAGATGCTTTGGAGGGCGACGGCCTCATGGCCGAACACTATGAAGGGGCAGAGAGACGGCGGGAGAGAGGGCCGGGATTGGCCAGAAGGAGGAGGGGCAATGGAGGTCGGCCAATCCGAGGGTATGCTGCGAGGGTCTTTAGGCAGCAGGTGTCATACCTTGACATGTCGGAGGAGCAGTGTGTGCGAAGGCTCCGAATCGGGAGGGATGTTGTTACTGAGCTGTGCCAACTGCTTGCTGAGGATCTGCAGCCGCGTCTACGGTGCAGGACCTCTCTGTCGGTGGCCGTTAAACTGACTGTTGCCCTCAATTTTTATGGCAACGGATCCTTTCAGTCAGCCATTGGGGACATTGCGAATATCTCTCAGGTTGCAGTGCACTGTTGCATCCGGCAAGTTACAGCTGCCCTTTATAGGCGAAGGCGTCAATTCATCACCTTCCCTCTGACCCTGGAGAAGCAGGCGGAGGAGGAGGAGGAGGAGGAGCATGCGGATGAGGAGGAGGAGGAGGAAGATGGAAGGGCTCCTGAAAGTGGAAGGGCCATCCGTCAGAGGCTCATCAGGACTCGTATCGAGGCCCCTCTGGCGGAATGATGAGTGTCTTTACTCCTGCGCACTTTGGATGTTTGAAAGCCTCTGAAGGCCAGCATCACTGTAATTAGTCACGTGCACCATAGCACATTAAAACTTCTCTTTATTGTCACAAAAGTCTTTCATTACAGCAAAACAACGTCATGTCAGCAGAAACCATAACTAACAAAATAACAGTTAACTCTTCGGCAAAGCCGCAAAACTAAACAAACCATTTCCAACAATTACAACAGGTGAGGGTGTCCTTGAATTTGGCCAAAGAAATGTCTCAGCACCTCCCTCTACTGCTGGCCCCTTGATGGAGAACGACTTCTCTTGCGCGGCCGACCTCTGGGCTTGGAGGGTGCGGACGCAGGATGCTTGATCTGAGCATGGCTGGAAGCAGTGTGCCCTGCAGGTGGTGGCAGCTGCACTGCAGACGTACCAGCGCTGGCATGTGCCATGGTCACCTGCCGAGAGAGGACACCTGCACCATGGTCGGACGGCACACTGGCTCTCTGAGGGGACCGGCTCAGCTCATCCGCCACAATCGCATGCTCCACTGATTCCTGGCCTTGTATGGGACCGTAAGGGGCCGGGGTGATCCTAGCTGATGCAGATAGGGTGGCTGCAGTGAGAATTCGCGTTGCCTCAATCTGGGTGTGGACGAGGCCGGCAAGTGACTGCGTGGCAGCAGTGAGGACCTGTGAGCCAGGTGCCAGTGCTTCGGAGAAGCCCTGGACAGTTCTTTCCATTGCTTCGGACAAGGCTGGTGCCGACTGCTCCACTGCCTCGGACAAGCCCTGGACAGACCTTTCCAGGGATTGTCCGAAGCCCTGAACAGTCCTTTCCATAGCGGCCTCGAAGCCCTGCACAGTCCTCTCCATTGTTGGCCCGAAGCCCTGGACAGTCCTCTCCATTGTTGCCCCAAAGCCCTCGAGAGTCCTCTCCATTGATGGCCCGAAGCCCTGGATAGTCCTCTCCATTGTTGCCCTGAAGCCCTCGAGAGTCCTGTCCATTGTTGCCCCGAAGCCCTGGAGAGTCCTCTCCATTGTTGCCCCGAAGTCCAACACACTCTTTGCCAGTGTATCTATTGACTGAGGCATCCTCCCCACTGCAGCCATCAGCTCAGTGTGCCTGAGCCGGGCCTGGGTGCTCATTTCAGCCAGGCGACGCACCTCCTCTGCACTCTGTGCAGCAGTCATCACTACCTGCCTTGCCCTCCGGGGAGACGGTGGCCGAACTTGCCTATCCCCCTTGCATTGCTGCATGCCACTTGTTCCGGTAACTGGCTGATCCTCAGAGCACCCCCCCTCCCCTCCAGGGAACTACTATCCCCAGTCTGTAGATGTGTATGCTCCCCTGAGATTGGAACAGATGGTCCGGCTTCCTCCTGATCCTCGCCTCCGGAGGCACTGGCACTGGCAGCTTCAGGGCGTTGAGCCCAAGTTGGTGATGCATCATCTGAAAGCAGGGAGGTGGAAGAGTGGCTTTAGCAAAAGGACAGGTTGGCGGAAAGGCATGCCAGATTGCGGCAAGGCTCTGACATGGCTGCACACTGAGGAAGCATGCTGGCGGAGGGACCAAGTGGAAGGAAACAGCTGAAAAAGGAGAGAGCCTTACCCTCGCTGTCGGAAATGGGGTCGGCAGCTGCAGTGGTAACAGGACCAGACAGACGTCCTCCAAGAATCTGGTGCACTCTCTCCTCGAGATCCGTCAGAGTGACGACTTGTGGAGGCCCACCACCGGTTTGAGTCAGGTCCTTTCGCCTCGCCGCCAGCTTGGACTGCAGGGGAAAGAAGGGGAAGTTCTGTAACATGATGCCTTGAGAGATCATCTCATGCCCCCCATGGTGCAAGAGCCCTTACATGAGGCCTTGAGAGATCATCGCATGCCCCCCATGGTGCAAGAGCCCTTACATGAGGCCTTGAGATATCATCGCATGCCCCCCATGATGCAAGAGCCCTTACATGAGGCCTTGAGAGATCATCGCATGCCCCCCATGGTGCAAGAGCCCTTACATGTGGCCTTGAGTGAAATGTCCATGTGTGTGCCCAGAAAGGGCCATGGGTGCTTGCTGACAGATGGCCATTGGGGCATCATGGCAACAGGGTGCTCGAAGTCAGGTGCAGATGGAGGGAATCAGAAGTTTGCATAACCAGCACTCACCCTAACGACCCGAGTGAGGTCGTTGAATTTCTTCCTGCACTGAACAGGGGTCCTGGTCGCCATGCTGTTGGAGTTGACCCTCTGAGAAACCTCCCTCCAAGATCGCCGGTAAACCTTTTGATTCGGCCTCTTGCCATTGTCAGGATACAGAATATCTCGACGGCGCTCAACTGCAGACACCAACTGGTCCAGAGCCTCAGTGCTGAAGCGCTCTGCTCTCTGTCTCACCTTCTCCATCCTGACCAAGTTTCCTGCGCCAGAGAAGGGCGAGCGCCGATTCTGAGACCTACAGGGCGTTGAGTGTGGCAGCTCAGGCTGACTGATCCACCCCTTTAAGAGCCGGCCGGCACCTGGATGTCTCGTGGTGTCCGGTAATTGAGATCACCTGCGCTGCGCCCGTCCGCGCCGATATTGGGTAGCGTCTGAACATTTGCGCCTTGGGAGCCCCGTGCAACGTCTGAGTTCGCGCCTCAATCCCCTTTGGGGGCGATGCAACCCAATATCTCGCCAGGCAGCGATAAGTTTCGTCTGGCTATAAACTTTGCGCAGCGCCAGTTCTAACGCCTCAAGCGGGGCTATACCCTATTTCTAGGCCTATGACTCTATGACATGAAGTGTAGAAGACATCGCAATGTGCATAGATTTGCAGGGAAGTAAAGCACTGGTGTTTAGTAATAATCATAAAAGAAACCGAGCCATTAGTCTTAGCGTTTTTGTTCGGTGTACCATCATCTGTCCTGCAACACCCCAAAATCAGGATGGGGAGGGGAAAAGATTCCATTGTTTGCTGTTTATAGTGAAGTTATAAACCTTTTTTTAATTTGTTCACGGGATGTGGGCGTCTCTGGCAAGGCCAGCATTTATTGCCCATCCCTATTATGTAAGATTCTCAAAATTCCCACTTTTCCCAAGTTATTAATAAGGAACCCTGAAGGACAAGTTATTCAATAAAGGAACCCTGAAGGACAATGACTTTTGGACTTTATGGCAAAAACTGCAAGGTTAAAGCAGGACCCTGCAAACAGCATGTCAAGTTCAAAAGCTTAAAACTTGACATGCCTGGGCCTGCAGGCTTGTTATTTTGAAACCAGACAACTGGATGAGACAGAATACGCATTCTTCCCTTTAAACAAATCAACTCAGGAAAAGACTCTTGCACAAACTTAACGCCCATCAAAACTCTGCATAAATAATCGCTTACAGTTCGAATTAGCTACCAAGCCAGGAAGACATCGATTAACTTTATGCATGACAAACACCCAAGACATTAAAGGCCACTTAGCAACGAGACAACCGCCCCAAAACCAGTTAAGGTGAATGGCTATAATCACCTTAACGAGCCCGCCAAAAATCAGACAAAGAACTAACCCTGGTTTGGCGCGCAGATAACAAACTCAAAAACAGTATAATTGTAGGCCCACCGGTAACCAAAGGGACACAACGCTAGCTATCAACACAACACCAGAGGGGGCTAAGTGAAGCCAACAGGAAGGCTCACGCAACATCACTGTGAGGGGGGCACGGTGGGGCAGGCTCGACCGAAGACAACTAGGCCGCAACCGCAGCCTTACACGAGGACCGACCACGAGCACCGCGGTAACAGAGAGGGCCGGGTAAGCCATAACTTCAGATCATTACCACTACACAGGTAATGATCTAGGCCACCGCGACCGAGCCAACACCGAAGACCGCCAACCGAACCCCAGCTGCCACAAAACCCGACGACCAGACCACCACCAGAAGAACAAACCCCGAAGTTTTTCACGCTACAAGCTAAAGTGCCCAACAAAGACTTTATTCTCCCTATTTCTAACCAAGGAAAGAGGGTACTTACCAGACAAATCCACAACCGCGCCCATACCGCATCTGCGGACTCCACCCAACTGAAGAACCTTCGCAGATTCTAAGACTGGGACCACGTGGCGACGGCAGGCCCCAAAGGACACAAAGAGCGAACCCCAAAAACACAACCGGCTTAACTGACAGGATTCGAACTGTCAAGAAACCCCTATTGGTGAGCATGATCCCTGGCCCCTTTTAGCACAATTTAGTTAGATATTGGGGGTGGGACAAGGGTAGGGGGATTATTAATGTGACTTTTCCCTCGTTGTGCCGTGTGTTCCCCATTCCTAATTAAGTGTACTCTTGAATGCCTGTAACCATTCCAGCAATCTAAGTGTAATTTCAATGTTATAATTTTATTGTGACTCTAATAAAACACAGTTTTCTTGTAACAAACCAGTTGTCTACTCCAATTTTGTATCGCAGCCTGTACCTAAGTCCGGAGTCTAGAACCTAAGGGGTGTGGGAGCGATTCGAACCGCTCAAAACAGTCAGAGGCAAAGCTGACTCCACACACCACCCCCTACAGAAATGACGACCGCAGCAGGACTCCGGCAACAGGGGTGCGATACAGTAGACACTGATTTGGAAGAGCAAACTGTAATGGAAGAGAGGATTTCAAATTATGTTTTCAGTAAGGTGAATATCACTAAGAAGTGGATCACTAATCTGTTAAAGGCTGGGCGTCCGGTAGATGCTGCAAAGGACATTAGGGAACCAGATGGGTTTTTACAACAATCCAGTAGTTTCATGGTCACCATTACTGATACTAGCTTTTTATTCCAGATTTATTCAATTAACTGAATTTAAATTCCCCAGCTGCCGTGGTGGGATTTGAACCTAGTCTCAGGATCATTAGTCCAGCCCTCTGGATTACTAATGCGATAGCAAAATACTGCGGATGCTGGAAATTCGAAATAACAACAGAAAACGCTGGAAAAACTCAGCAGGCCAGGGCAACATCGGTGGAGAGAAAAATTGTTTCTCTCTCCATGGATGTTGCCTGGCCTGCTGAGTTTTTCCAGCGTTTTCTGTTGTTACCTCTGGATTACTAGTCCAGTGACATTATCACTATACTAGGCATAAAAATTAATTTGGAGAGACAGAAAGAAAGAAAGAAAGATAGATAGATAGATAGATAGATAGATAGAGATAGATAGATAGATAGATAGATAGATAGATAGATAGATAGATAGAATTAATTCTTTCTATCTTTCACGACCTCAGGACATCCCAAAACGCTTTACAGCCAATGAAGAACATTTGAAGTGTAGTCACTGCTGTAACATAGAGCATAATGCTGCCAACCTGCACACAGCGAGGTCTTACAAACAGCAATGAGATAATGACCAGATAATCCATTTTAGCATTGCACTACAAACAGTTCAAGTTGTAACTGACAGGGACAATTCAGTGTTGCCGCCATGTTTGAAAAGGCCATTGGCCGGAGAATCAGGACTCCTTGAATGGAGCTCTATTTCCAGCCTCTACCGTCCCTTTGAGTTGGATGAATTAAGATGAGCCAAATGAAGCAAAAAAACCATCTGGCTCACTAATGGTCTGGCCTACAGGTGACTCCAGTCCCGTACCAACGTGGTTGACGTTTAACTGCCCTCCGAAATGGCCTTAGCAAGCCTCTCAGTCAAAGAAGGTGCAGCACAACCTTCTAAGGGTGACTAGGGATGGGCAATCAATGTTGGCTTTGCCAGCGACGCCCACATCCTCCGAATGAATCTTAAAAGAAAATGGCCTTTCTCCCTGTAAGTATCTTGTCCCCTTACAAGTGTGGCCTCCCTGTTGGGACCGTGGGATCAGTGAGTATACCCTAACCAGAGAATCATTTCCTCTGTTCCATATTCCTACTCAGATCATAAATGGGTTCTTTATGAACATTTTGACAACCTCACTAGAAATACTGAACAGCGAACATCTCCCCAAATACATTTGTGATGACCCTACACATGGCAACCAGCAGAACCCTTATTCACATGTTTATAAGGCCGAACAATCGATATGTTTCCCACAGGAAAGTGTCTCATTACATTTTTAGATTGGCATGAGACAGTTTGATAATATACTTGGATGGATGAATCATTTTATTAAAATTCATTCACAGGATGTGGGCTTCGCTGGCAAGGCCAGCATTTATTGCCCTTCCCTAATTGCCCTTGAGAAGGTGGTGGTGAGCCGTCTTCTTGAACCGCTGCAGTTCGTGTGGTGAAGGTACTCCCACAGTGCTGTTAGGAAGGGAGTGCTCAGATCCTGACGCAGCGACGATGAAGGAACGGCCGATATATGTCCAACCTGTAGAAATCAAATTTAATCTAGTTGGTTAATTCACACAGTACGGTACTGTGATATCTGCTTTCAAGTGGCCGATGCGTATAACTTTTTGTCCAATTCACTCCGATGAATATGTATCTCACATCATGTGCACCATGAGACAGAACAAGTGAACTTAAAGTAAATTTCAGCTGAGGAAATTCAGCCTTTGGTTTCTGATATTTTTTCTTTTCATTTCCCCAATGTAATGTCAGCATTGATCCACAGGCAATGCCTTTCTTTTCCTCTGGCATCATAGAGAATTGATGTTCCAGTGCTTCATCCTCTATATGCTCTCTGACTGTGCCTGACTGTTGTGTGATATGAAAATGGATGAGTCAAGGTCGCTGCTCACAATGCAGTCTCCTCTACACTGGGGAGACCAAACGCAGATTGGGTGACCACTTTGCGGAACACCTCCGTTCAGTCCATAAGGGTTGAGCTTCCGGTCGCCTGTCGCATTAATTCACCGCTTCACTCCCAGTCTGATCTCTCTGTCCTCGGCCTATTACATTGTTCCAATGAAGCTCAACGTAAGCTCGAGGAACAGCACCTCATCTTTCGATTAGGCACTTTACAGCCTGCCGAACTCAACATCGAGTTCAACAATTTCAAACTATAACCCCTGCCCCCATTTTTCATGCTGTATGATTTTGCCATTCCCATTTGCAACATTTTATCTTTCCTGCCTCTTACATAAGCACAGTATTTTCCTTCATTCCTCCCACCCCCCACCGCCCCACCACCATCCACCACCCCCCCCCGCCCCCGCCCCGGTCTCTGCACCTGCTTAATATCTGTTACATCTCCAGCTTTTTCCAGTTCTGATGAAGGGTCCCAGACCTGAAACGTTAACTCTGTTTCTCTCTCCACAGATGCTGCCTGGCCTGCTGAGTATTTCCAGCATTTTCTGTTGTTATTTATGAAAGAAAAACCTTCCTGGTAACAATCTGCTCATTTGTCTATGGCCTAGAAATTCAGTTGCTTGCGCCAGCCAGTAGCGCCTTAGGAGGAGGAGATGTTGGGCGCTAGGCGGCTAGCGGCCGGGTGCAGCGCGATCTGCGCCTCTCCCCAACTTCACTCAAGATTTAGCGGCGGCGCGCGCAGATCCTGACGTCATTTCCTCGTGCAACGCCCTTTGTGTGCCCCAAACCGGAAATTCAGTGGCGATGCCCTATTGTGCGCCTGGCGCCCCTAGCGACTGGTAGAGGGGAACGGTTCTCAGTCGATGCGGGGCGCGGGGGGCGCAAATTAAAGGGCACACCTCCTGCAGTAGAAAAGGCTGCCATTTCGCAGCACTCCTTCTTTTTGAGGGACGGATCTTTGCAGAGAGACAAAGGTAGAGAGCTTTCTACTTTGGCTCAACGCTCGGACAGGTACTTGTGGCTTCAGGCCACAGCTTTCCACTTGTCTTTGCCTTCAGTGTCATATCATTGTTTGCAAACATATAATGGGGGCTGCAATGGGTGCAAACGCTGGCCTTCTCCATTGCATTCAAAGGGCTCACAGACGCCGTGAGAGAGTGGCAGTCCTGGCCAGACGGAGAGGGGGCAACAGGCGTCGGGAAAGGAGGCCTTACCCACCCAGGGTATACCGCCAGCAGTTCTCCTATCTGAACATGTCTGACGAGCAGTGTGTTCGGAGGCTGCGATTCCGAAGGGCGGTGGTCACTGAGATCTGCCACCTGCTTGGCGGTGATCTGCAGCCACATCTGAGGAGCAGGACGTCTCTGTCGGTGGCAGTGAAGGTGATGGTGGCTCTCAACTTCTATGCTACCGGCTCCTTCCAATCCGCTACTGGGGACATTTCCAACATCTCCCAGTTCGCCGTGCATTGCTGCATCCGCCAGGTGACCAATGCCCTTTTCAGAAGGAGACGTCAGTTCATCTCCTTCTCCATGGCCCTTGTCAAGCAGCAACAGCGTGCAATGGGCTTTGCAGCATTCGTGGGCTTCCCCATGGTGCAGGGCGCCATTGACTGCACGCATGTGGCTTTGCGGGCACCTCTGGAGAATGCCGAGGATTACCGCAACCGGAAGGGCTACCATTCGCTCAACGTTCAGCTGGTGTGTGACCACAGGCAGCTCATCCTAGCTGTCAATGCCCGCTTTCCAGGCAGCAGCCACGATGCCTTCATCCTGCGCCAGACTTCTGTGGCAGACATGTTCCAGGCCCAGCCTCACCCACGAGGATGGCTTCTCGGGGACAAAGGCTATCCTTTGTGTACCTAGCTGATGACCCCGCTCCGTGCGCCCAGCACCCCTGCTGAAGAGGGATACAATGACAGCCATCAAGCAACCAGGAACATCATTGAGCAAACAATCGGCGTCCTGAAGCAACGGTTCCGCTGTCTGGATCGTTCCGGTGGAGCCCTACAATATTCGCCGGAGCGAGTCTCCCATTTCGTGGTCGTGTGCTGCATGCTGCACAACCTGGCTATCCGCAGGACTCAGCCACTGCCACCAGAGATTGGAGGACCACCTGAGGAGGAGGAGGAGGAGGAGGAGGAGGAGGAGGAGGACCAGCACAGGAGGGAGGCAGAAAGTGCAAGGGCCGCCCGTCGGTGGCTTATTGAACGTCGGTTCTAGGCCCCCTCTCAGGGAATGGCTTGTGCCAATGTCACCAGATGAATGTAGCCGCTCCACAAGCCCTCAGCCGAGCAGGGCAACCAGGACTTGCAAAATAAAGCATGGGCAGTGCGATTTAAGAACATTTATTACTTGGAAACCTCTGCCCTTCCCACATTACAAACTAATGGAGAGAAGCCCCCTCCAAAAACACAAAACGAACAGTCTCGGCCTTACAAAACAAAGAAATACACCAGTCTCGGCCTTACAAAAACACAACTACACCAGTCTCGGCCTTTCAACAAACACAAAGCATTTGGCCAGACCTTCTACTTTTTGCCCTGCGAGGGCGATGCCTTTCGCATCCGTGACTGGCCCCTGCCCGCCCTGCAGCTCCTCCTCAATGGGACCCCAGTGGCTGCAGCAAGTCTGGGGGAAGGCTGCTGAGGGTCAGATGGCGAGACGGCAGATGCCCTTGGGGGTCGGCCTGCACCAGCTCTGGCCCTGGAGGGGCCGGCTGTTGACTGCTTCAACTCTGCTTGGGTGGCAGCAGTCTGTCCAGCGGCTTATGGCAGAGTGGCAGTGTCAGCTGCAGGAATGGTGCCAACCTGACAGATCGCAGGTACTCCCTGGTCGCCTGAGACATTGGCACTCGCACGGGCCAGCACTGCAGCATGCGCAGCAAACAGCTGAAGAACAGACTGCTGGGCTGCTGCTGCGCGGCGAGTGCCCTGGTGATCCCTGGCCGATCCAGCGAGGGTGGCAGCAGTTAGTGCCCGTGTGGCCCTGGTCTGTGTCCGCATGACACCAGCCAGTGAATGAACGGCACGACTGAGCACTTGGCTAGAAGCCGCCTGTGCTGCCGCGAAGTCCTGCAGACTCCTGGCCTGTGCTGCACTGAATTGTTCCAGACTCCTGGCCTGTGCTGGACTGAATTGTTGCAGACTCCTGGCCTGTGCTGGACTGAATTGTTGCAGACTCCTGGCCTGTGCTGCTCCGAATTCCTGCACACTCCTTGACAGAGACTCAATGGAGTCAGGCATCCTTGCCACTGCAGCCATGAGCTCATTGTGCCTGCGCTCAGCCTGGACGGCCATTTCCTCCAGGAGCCGCACCTCCTCTGCGCTGACCGTCGCAGGACTGGAGGCCGCACTCACCCTCTGGGGAGAAGTCCGCCGAGCTTCCCCACCCCTCCCGCGTTGCTGCAGGCCGCTGGGCCCCGGAGCTTCACTCTCCTCTGACCCTTCCCCCCGGCTCCCCTCCAGGGAAGACTTGTCCCCTTCATCGCCATGGGCTGGCGCGGCTGAGGGTGGCACTGATGGGCCGGCTTCCTCTTCCTCCTCCTCTAATTCAGAATCGCTGACAGTGGCAGCTTGAGGGCCCGCCTCCTCACCTGGCAATTCACCATCTGAAAGCAGGGAGGCACAAGAGTTGCTTTAGAGTGAGGACAGGGCGGCAGCGAGGGAGGCATGAGTGCTGCCATGCACTGCATTGGTCGGACAGTGGCAAAGGATGCTGATCTGAGGCGCAAGTGGAAAGAGAGAGGTCAAAAAGGTGATGCCCTTACCATTGGTGCCCAGAACAGGGTCGGCATCTCCACTGGCGACGGGGCCAATCAGCCGTCCTGCCATAATGCGCTCCACACGCTGGTCGAGGTCGGAGAGCTCTTTGACGTCAGGACGGCCTCCCCCGGTCTCACGCTGCTGCCTCCGGTTGTGCGCCACCTTGGCCTGCAAGAGTAAGGACGGCCTCTAAGTACAGTGTGAAGCCCTGATCTTGGCTGCACTGCCTCCCATGGTGGACTGGCCCCGACAGTGTGAAGCCCTGATCTTGGCTGCACTGCCTCCCATGGTGGACTGGCCCTGACAGTGTGAAGCCCTGATCTTGGCTGCACTGCCTCCCATGGTGGAATAGCTTGTACAGTGTGTAAAGTGCTGAATGTGCAAGTGATTTTCATGACAGTCCCATAGCTGCTGGATGAGGGCTGGCCATTAGGGCTTTCAGGTCCCTTTGCCCATAAACTGAGGTGCACATGCAGGGATGAGGAGGACACTGGAAAGGGTACTCACCCTGACAACCCGAGTGAGGTCGTTGAACTTTTTCCGGCATTGCACAGGAGTCCTGGCAACCACGCTGTTGGAAGTCACCCTGTTTGAGACCTCCCTCCAGGCTTTCCGGTAGGCGCTGGGCAGCGGCCTCCTGCCACCTTCAGGGAACAGAACATGGCGCCTGCACTCCACTCCGCCAACCAGCACCCTCAGGTCGCCCTCGCTGAAGCGCTGCGCTCTCTCCCTGGCCTTCTCCATAGCCCTGGGCGTTGCACAGATGAAGCAGAAGTGGTCAGGCCTAGCTTGAGGGCTGCAGTGTGCAGGGCATGGCAGGCAACCAAATCCACCCACCCCCTTTAAGAGCTGACCGGCGCCAGAGTGTCTGCCGTCAATCAGCAACTCGCCGCACCTGCGCTGCGCCCGCCCTCGGGGGTATCGCCCCAGACCGCCGGCTTAGCGCCTAATGATAGTCGTGCATCGCCTGTTTTAGCGCAGCAGCAACCTCTTGGGGCGATGCAACTGAATATCGGCGAAGGAGGCGCGAACTTGCGCCGGGCGCAAACTTTAGCGGCCGCCTGACTTTAGCGCCCCGAACGTGGCTATACTGAATTTCTAGGCCTATGTTTCTTATGGTTCATCCTCAACGTCAATGAAAGGAAGCCTAGAAACAGTTGGCAAAATACAACAGTGCTTTGTTGACACAGAGAAAGCTAGGAAGTGCGTATATTAAGGTTGCCCATCCTCCAGGATTGGCCTGCTATCTCCAGGAATTGAAGATTAATCTCTGGGAACACTGCTGCTGGCCAGCCCAGGAGAGAGATCGTTGGGGCAATAAAAAAAAATTGTGTTTGTAAAAACTCTCTTCAAAGTTTACTAGTTCTAAAAATATTGAAGATGGGGAATAAAGGCTGCTTGACTGACAGTCAAGAATCATCCGATTGGATAATGAAGAGTCTATTCACGTTCCGATTGGCGAGGGAAGGCGAGGATGGACATGTCGGGCGACCAGGTTTTAAGTGGGTGCAGAGGCAGGGGGGAAACGGGAGGGGGAGGGGAGGAAAGAATAAAAGGGACGGTCTGTGACAGGGTGGAAGGCTTAAAATCTGTTACATCTTTAACTATTTCCAGCTCTGATGAAGGATCACAGGCCTGAAACGTTGACTCTATTTCTCTCTCCACAGATGCTGCCCTGGCCTGCTGAGTGTTTCCAGCATTTTCTGTTGTTATTTCAGATTTCCAGCATCCGCAGTATTTTACTATTATGTTAGGGCAGGGACTTGGTGCCCCCATATCTTCGTTGTTGCGCCTGGTGTTTGAACTGGGTTTTGATTCGGCTCAAGGATGAATGGATAATGGGGACGAATCACTGGGTGCAGCAAAATCACTCTTGTTGAATACATTTGCAATGTTGCTCCACAGTGTGACCAGAGCAGCTTCCCCTAATCTCTGTAACTTCCCCCTTCACCGTTTCTGATTCCTGGCATAGAATCATAGAATAGTACAGCACAGAAGGAGGCCATTCGGCCCATCGAGTCTGCGCCGGCTCTTTCGAAGAGCAATCCAGTCAGTCCCACTCCCCCTGCTCTTTCCCCATATCCCTGCAATTTTTTCTCCTTCAAGCACCCATCCAATTCCAGTACACTCCCCCCTTCCCCCGCCCCCACCAAAGGCCATCACCGAAACTGTATCCACCACCCTTTCAGGCAGAGCATTGCAAATTCCAACCACTCGTTGCATAACAAAGCTTTTCCTCATGTCGCCTCTGGTTCTCCGACCAACATCCCCAAATGCATGGCCTCTGCTCATCCTCAGCCACTGGAGATAGCCTCTCCCTATCCACTCTATCTAAACCCTTCATGATTTTAAACACCTCTATCAAATCTCCTCTCAGCCTTCTCCTCATCCTGCACAAGCAAAGAACCGTGTGCTGTTGATCCTTGTCGTGCTCACTCAGGATCTACGAAGCCATTGGCCGCCAAGAATAAAAAGGTTGGTCTTCAGTTTGGATTTTTTTTTCTTAATGTCCACTGAGGTTTCAGCTTTGAACAATCCAATTATTTTTCACATGATTGCTGTTAAATATAGCTGCCGTCTGTTTGCCTCCCGTAAGGATGGACTAAGTTTGAAAGGAATAAACCAGCCGGATTGAAATAATACGCCAATATGCCTCATGAGAAACTAAGAAAACTGTGCCAGTATGAAAGGTCTTTGATGTAACAGTTATCATTTGATCATCTTTTAATAAAGAACTGGTCAACTGTGCAGGAAAGAGCTAAAAAAAAACACACAGGATCAGTTCTAAACACTGAACATTTCAGGATGTGTGAGTGATCAAGAAAAGTCTTTCATTTCACTTTAATCAGTATCTCTAAAGCAGATGATCTGGTCATTATCACATTTGTGGGAGCTTGCTGTGCGCAATTTGGCTGCTGCATTTCCTACATTACAACAGTGACTCCACTTCGAAAACACTTAATTAACTGTCGAGCGCTTTGGGGCGTCCTGAGGTCGTGACAGGCGCTATAAAAATGCAAGGTCTTTTTTTTTCATTCTGATATGTGTTGAATTTATTGCGTTTTTCCTCCTCACCTTTCAGTTGTGACAATAGACACAGAATCCAAGGCAGAACAGAGGTCAGCGTGCACATGGTGATGCGTGGATAAACTCGAGTTTGAACTTTTCTTGCCCTTTCAAAAAAAAACACCATTCGCAACCTCAGGATGTCCCTTGGCCGATGAATCACTTTTGAAGTGCAGCCACTGTCGTTATGTAGGCAAAGACAACAACCAAATTGCTAACAGGAAGATCCTATACACACAGCAAAGAGATTTATGACCGGTTAATCTGCTTTTTGAAAGGGCTGTCAATTAACAGTTAACTACTGTGATTAATGCATTAATTCATTTGCCGATTAATATTTTTAATCTAGGAAGTATTGTAAGGAGTATATCGACATGTTCTGTCTTAACTGTACCAGTCCCATGAGTTATGGTAGTCTAGTTTATTCAGCTGCCCGTGTCCTATCTCACACCAGCAGGTAGCAGCCTGTTATGGTGGGACTGAAGCTCATGACCTCTGGGTCACCAGTCCACTACTACAACCACTACAACAACAACTTGTATTTATATAGCGCCTTTAACGTAGTAAAACGTCCCAAGGCGCTACACAGGAGTATTTTAAGACAAACAATTTGACACCGAGCCACATAAGGATAAATTAGGGCAGGTGACCAAAAGCTTGGTCAAAGAGGTAGGTTTTAAGGAGCGTCTTAAAGGAGGAAAGAGAGGTAGCGAGGCGAAGAGGTTTAGGCAGGGAATTCCAGAGCTTAGGACCCAGGCAACATCACCCCCTGTGCTCGCTGACCTACATTGGCTCCCGGTTAAGCAGTGCCTCGATTTTAAAATTCTCATCCTTGTTTTCAAATCCCTCCATGGCCCTCACCCCTTCCTATCTCTGTAATCTCCTTCAGCCCCACAACCCCCCGAGTTATCTGAGCACCTCTAATTCTGCCCTCTTGAGCATCCCTGATTATAATCGCTCCACCATTGGTGGCCGTGCCTTCTGTTGCCTGGGCCCTAAGCTCTGGAATTCCTTGCCTAAACCTCTCCGCCTCGCTACCTCTCTTTCCTCCTTTAAGACGCTCCTTAAAACCTACCTCTTTGACCAAGCTTTTGGTCACCTGCCCTAATTTATCCTTATGTGGCTCGGTGTCAAATTGTTTGTCTTAAAATACTCCTGTGCAGCGCCTTGGGACATTTTACTACGTTAAAGGTGCTATATATGTAATGATATCAGCAAATAGTGATGGTATTTGCCTGTTTGATTATGATGCCTTACCAGCATGTTTGCCTGATTGATTACTTACGCCTGACCAGCAGAGGGCATGTGACAGAGGCAGAGTTTAGTTTAGTTTCAGTTTCGTTTTAGATGAATCTCAAACATGATGTCTCCTGTAATGCTGTTAAAAGAGTTGAACAAGACTTTAGATTAAAAGACATTCTCTTTCATAAATGTCTCGTCATTGAACCCACATACAAACCGATACAATATAAATACAAGTTGTTGCTGTTGCTGGAGTGGTTGTAGTACTGGACTGGTGACCCAGAGGTCATGAGCTTCAGTCCCACCACAACCTGCTGACACTGCCCTCCCGCCCCTCGCCACCGATCGCTCCCTCCACCCTCCCCCCCCAAGACCCCGCTCGCCCTCCCCTGAGGCCGTCACTTACCTTTGCGTTGGAGACACCCCAAACTTCCTTCATTTACCTGACTGGGGATGAGATCCGAGGCCCAAGGCCCAATATCCAAGGCTCCTCTTGCCTTCATTATCCGAGGCATAGAATATAAGAGCAGGGAGGTTATGATGGCGCTGTGCAAAATGCTAGTTAGGCCACAGCTGGAATACTGTGTGCAGTTCTGGTCGCCACACTATAGGAGGGATGTGATTGCATTGGAGAGGGTGCAGAGGAGATTCACCAGGATGTTACCTGGGCTGGAGCGCTTCAGCTATGAAGAGAGACTGGACAGGCTGGGGTTGTTTTCCTTGGAGCAGAGAAGGCTGAGGGGGGACCTGATTGAGGTGTACAAAATTGTGAGGAGCATAGATAGGGTAGATAGAAAGGAACTTTTCCGCTTAGTAGAGGGGTCAATAACCAGGGGGCATAGTTTCAAGGTAAGGGGCAGGAGGTTTAGAGGGGATTTGAGGAAAAACTTTTTCACCCAGAGGGTGGTTGGAATCTGGAACTCACTGCCTGAAAGGGTGGTAGAGGCAGGAACCCTCACAACATTCAAGAAGCATTTAGATGAGCACTTGAAACGCCATAGCATACAAGACTACGGACCAAGTGCTGGAAAATGGGATTAGAATAGACAGGGCTTGATGGCCGGCGCGGACACGATGGGCCGAAGGGCCTCTTTCTGTGCTGTATAACTCTATGGGGGAGAAATTGGGTATGTAGCGCCACCTGTTAGCGCCTAAAGAGGGCAGTCAGTGGCTGTAGCGCCACTGGCCGCGCCTCCCGCGATATTCAGCGGGGGTGCTAATGGTGGCGTTAGCCTGTTGCGCTGCACCGCCACCGATGATGTCATCGGTGTGCACAGCGCCCCATTAGCGCCCCGATCGCGATATATGGTAGCGAACGCCGCTGTAGCGCCGTTCGCTACCCGCGCCCGGTTCACGGGGCCTTGCTGTGCCGGCAGTGGCGCAAGTTAAGGTGGAGGTGCGGGGCGGCCGCTTTTTTCGGCGGCCGCCTGCCAGCACCTCCGTCCCCGGCCTCCTGATCCCCCCCCCACCCCCCCAGCGGCATTGCCGGCTGTTTCCCGAGAGCCCGGCACTTCTCCTTGATGCCGGGCTCTTTTGCCGGCACTCGCGATCGGGGATCGTGCTGTTGCAGGCCCCTCCCCCTTAACAATGGGAGGAAGGCCTGCAGTACCGCAGTGCGCCGTGCCGCAGCTTGTGGCACTGCGGCACGTTGCGCTGCGATATTCAGTTTAGCGCCCTAAGAGGGACGCGGAGCGCCTCGAGCCTCGCCCCGTCTCCCTCTAGGGGTGCTGAAACTGAATTTCTGGCGATCGGTATTACTCCGAACGCTGTGCAAAAATCAGCGCCCAGGCGAACTTGGCGCCACTTTGGTGCCTCAACCGAATTTCTAGGCCTCTCTATGACTCTATGACTATGACTCCTCGGACCGCGCCATTTGTGCTGAGGGTAATTTTCCTGCACAGGGGGAGCCCAAGTTTCAAGCCGATGATCTGGCCATTATCTCATTGCTATTGGTGGGAACTTGCTGTGGGCAAATTGGCTGCCAGGTTTGCCCACAAAATAAGTGACTACACTTCAAAAGTAATTTGACTGAGGACGTGAAAGGTACTATATGAATTCAAGTTTGTTCATTCTTTCATTCTGTCTCTCTCATTCAGACAGATTAGAGGAAATCTTGCCTCGCATTTGACGTACGCTGTACCTAACCTCGGTGTTGCTGTTTCGAGTTTCACCACAAAATGTGGGGTTAAAGGAAGCACTGCGGGCTGGAAAAGCTGTAGTGAGAAAGGTTCATATTTTGATAGCTTTTGGTCAACTTTCCCGTGAAATGTGGGGAAGTTTTAGCACAAAGAGATAACTGATGTGAAGAAATACTTACATGTATAGAAAGCCTTTCACAGCCTCACGACGTCCCAAAGCGCTTTACAGCCAATGAAGTACTTTTTGGAGTGTGGTCGCTGTTGTAATGTAAGAAACGCGGCAGCCAATTTGCGCACAGCAAGCTCCCACAAGTGCGGACACGAGAGATTTTCATCTTGCCATTGTTCATTCTGGGTCCGTGATAATGACCAGATAATCTTTTTTTAGTGATGTTGATTGAGGGATAAATATTGGCCCAGGACACCGGGGATAACTCCCCTGCTCTTCTTCGAAATAGTGCCGTGGGATCTTTAACGCCCAGCTGAGAGAGCAGACGGGACCTCGGTTTAACGTCTCATCCGAAAGACTGCTGCCGATGCCCAGTTAAGGGAATGTTACTTTAAATATCACTTTCCAATGGGGTAAATTAACAGAATTAACACAACCATAATTTTTTCTTTTTTTAAAATAAAGGATTTTTTTTCACCAGAAGATTCTTTCAATTTATCTATGTGTTGGAAGTGAGGTTCACTGTGATATTATTCTGGGCCAGTTTAAGTAATGCACTCATGTGTGTGCTGTCAGTTAGATAAATATAGTTTGCACTGAAAGGGGATTTCATGTAGAAAATCTATTCTTCTTGCTGGTGGATTCTGCATTTGCTTTCTTGTGACCCAAAAGACCCAGAGTGAGTAATCGCAAGATGAAAATCTCTCGTGTCCGCACTTGTTGCTAGGAGATGTTCTTTCCCTTTCATTATGGGCAGCATTGACCTTTTTCGGATGCAGGTAGAGAACTTAATACTCCAAGCTGCACCAGCACTATTGTCAAAAAGCCTTGCTGGCAAAGCGACAACAGAGGAAGAATACCCACAGGTTCATGGCAGATGCAATATAAGCATGGCAGATGCAATATAACGTGGATAAATGCGAGGTTATCCACTTTGGTGGCAAAAACAGGAAGGCAGATTATTATCTGAATAGCAATAGATTGGGAGAAGGGGAAGTGCAACGAGACCTGGGTGTCCTTGTGCACCAGTTGCTGAAGGTAAGCATGCAGGTGCAGCAGGCGGTTAAGAAGGCAAATGGTATGTTGGCCTTCGTAGCGAGAGGGTTTGAGTACAGAAACAAGGATGTCTTGCTGCAGTTGTACAGGGCCTTGGTGAGATCACATCTTGAGTATTGTGTGCAGTTTTGGTCGCCTTATCTGAGGAAAGATGTTCTTGCCATGGAAGGAGTGCAGCGAAGATTCACCAGGCTGATACCTGGGATGGCAGAAATGACGTATGAGGAGAGATTGGGTCGATTGGGCTTGTACTCGCTGGAGTTTAGAAGAATGAGAGGGGATCTCATTGAAACTTATAAAATTCTAACAGGACAAGACAGACTAGATGCAGGAAGGATGTTCCTGATGGTCGGGGAGTCCAGAACCAGGGGTCACAGTCTAAGGATAAGGGGTAAGCCATTTAGGACAGAGATGAGGAGGAATTTCTTCACCCAGAGAGTGGTGAACCTGTGGAATTCTCTACCAAAGAAGGCAGTAGAGGCCAATTCTTTAAATATATTCAAGAAGGAGTCAGATATATTTCTTAAGGCTAAAGGGATCAAGGGATATGGGGAGAAGGCAGGAACAGGGTACTGAATTTGGATGATCAGCCATGATCTCATTGAATGGCGGAGCAGGCTCGAGGGGCCGAATGGCCTACTCCTGCTCCTATCTTCTATGTTTCTATGTTTCACCTCCAGCTGAGGGGGACAGACGGGAACTCGCTTTAACATCTCATCCGAATGCTATTCGAATGCACTGCGCTGGGAGTGTCAGCCTGGTCCTTGTGCTCAAGTCTCTGGAGTGGGGCTTGAACCATATAAGATTCTGAGGGGGCTTGACAGGGTAGATGCTGAGAGGATGTTTCCCCTCGTCGGGGAATCTAGAACAAGGGGGCATAGTTTCAGAATAAAGGGTCGTTCTTTTAAAACGGAGATGAGGAGGAATTTCTTCTCTCAGAGGGTCGTGAATCTTTGGAATTCTTTACCCCAGAGAGCTGTGGAAGCGGAGTCATTGAATATATTTAAGGCTGAGATAGACAGATTTTTGAGCAACAGGGGAGTGAAGGGTTATGGGGAACGGGCAGGAAAGTGGAGTTGAGGCCAAAATTGGATCAGCCATGATCTCGTTAAATGGCGGAGCAGGCTCGAGGGGCCGAATGGCCTACTCCTGCTCCTATTTCTTATGGTCTTTTGTTCTTAACCCACCACCTCCTGACTCAGAGGGAAGGACACATGTGGCGGGGGTGAAATTGGACCTGGGCCGTTGGACAAAATGGGCGATAGCGAACCGGTGGCCGTTTTACTCCCACCCGATTTGTTTTTTAAATGGACTACAAAATCGTGCGGGGTGAAAGGGGGGCCGCCGATACCACCCAACACCAATTTCACATCCGTGAAGTGTTCTTTTTTCCTATCTACTCCAATTACAATTCTTACTACAATTATACAGGGCATTGATGAGGCCGCACCTGGAATACTGTGGACAGTTCTGTTCTCCTTACCTATGGAGGGAGTGCAACAAAGGTTTACTCGACTGGTTCCTGGGATGAGGAGAGATTGAGTAGACCAGGCCTATGTTCCCTAGATTTTAGAAGAATGAAAGGTGATCTCATTGAAACATATAAAATTCTTAAGGGGTTTGACTGGGTTAATGCTAAGAAAATGTTTCCCCTGGCTGGGGAGTCTAGAACCAGGGGTCACAGTCTCAGAATAAGGGGTCGGCCATTTAGGACTGAGATGAGGAGAAATTTCTTCACCCAGAGGGTGGTGAACCTGTGGAATTCTCTACCCCAGAGGGCTGTGGAGGCTCAGTCGTTCAGTATATTCAAGACAGAGGTCGATACATTTTTGGGAACTGAGAAAATCAAGGGATATGGGGATTGGGCGAGAAAGTGGAGATGAGGTAGAAGATCAGCCATGATCTTATTGAATGGCGAAGCAGGCTCGAAGGGCCGAATGGCCTACTCCTGCTCTTATTTCTTACGTTCTTATGTTCTTATCTGCTCTGTTTCTTTCCTTTGAATAATGTGAATTGCTTCTCATTTCTGGATAAGCGTTTGGCAGAACTGTGCCTTTCCATTAAACAAAGAAAACATCATTCAATACACTCTAGTCCCTCTGGCGTTATATTTTTTAGCTCTGTAGTAAGGTTATAGGAGAACCTTGTGCAAAAGAAAAGGTGGCGTTTGTGTCACAGCTTGACATCAGCTGGTGGAAATTGCTCCACAAAACAACAAGCGATGGCCCTTCAGCGGTAATCCATTGGCTGTGAAGTGCTTTGGGAAATCCCGAGGATGCGGTCGGTGCTGGTGATAAATGTTAGGATTCAGTGCTCTCAGCACAGAGTGTTGCACGATGGGAGCACTTCGAGGAGGCCAGGCCAGCAGTCAGGTTGGCTGAATTGCCAATATGCAGCCCCACTGTCCGAAGCTCCACAGTGGGAGGTTTAAATCGGAAGATCTACTCGATAATCAGGCAAATTGAAATAAGCATGTTACTTGGCATCAAACAGCATGAATAATATGGAGGATAAAATCAAGCCAACTGAGTTTAATCTAATAATAATCAGAGTGTGTAATGGTCTTAGAACAGGCTCTCTTTCCATTACCAACAGCAACACTTATTTTTTGCTTTTCAAGGTGGAAAAATGCATCGAGTGACAGCATTAAATACAAGAGCAAGTATAATATGAACTTGATAGAATTTATAGCTCTGTCGCCATTAACTTGGCAATTAGAGCTCAAAGTGAAATGGAATAGACTACTCTGGCATCCCAATACTTGATCAAAGTCACCCAAGCCATTCCAACACTACGGGGGAGAAATTGGGTGGAGCCGCAAACGGGGCGCCAAGCTCGCCTGGGCGCCGGAATTAGCGCAGCGATTGGAGCAGCAGTGATCGCCGGAAATTCAGCTTGAGCGCCCCAAGAGGGACACGGGGCGAGGCTCAAGGCGCTCCGCGTCCCTCTTAGGGCGCTGAAACTGAATATCGCAGCGCAACGTGCCGCAGCGCCACACGCTGTGGCATGGCGCGCTGCGGTACTGCAGGCCTTCCTCCCATTCTTAAGGGGGAGGGGCCTGCACCAGCGCGATGAGCGATCGCAAGTGACGGCAAAAGAGCCCGGCACCGAGGAGAAGTGCCGGGCTCTCGGAAAACAGCCGGCAATACCGCGGGGGGAGAACAGGAGGCCGGGGACGGAGGTGCTGGCAGGCGGCCGCCGAAAAAAACGGCCGCCCCGCACCTCCACCTTAATTTGTGCCACTGCCGGCACAGGTAGGCCCCGTGAACCGGGCGCGATTAGCGAGCGGCGCTACAGAGGCGGTCGCTGCCAAATATCGTGATCGGGGCAGTAGCGGGGCACTGCGCACACCGATGACATCATCGGTGGTGGCACAGCGCAACAGGCTAACGCTGCCATTAGTGCCCCAGCTAAATATCGCGGGAGGCGTGGCCAGTGGCGCTAAAGCCACTGAGTGCTCTCTTTAGGCGTTAACTGGTGGCGCAGCCCACCGAATTTCTCCCCCTACATCTGCAGCCATTCAAAATAAACTGCCAGTCACGTCACGTCACGTCTATTTTACCCGCCTTTGATTCTCACTGATAACATGTCCGAATTTAAGGTGAGCAGTCACTCTTGGGGCAGCACGCTGCTTTCATTTCTCGCACCGTCCCTCTGCCAACAACTGACGTCCTTCACATGAGACCTCAGGATCTGCAGCCAAATGCTCTACCACTGCGCATTCCTCAATGGTCTTCAATCTGCTTCCAATTACTCCATTAGGCAATCGTGCTAAGATCGCAATCTTCTTTTATAAAGCAGGCCCCATGAGGTCCAAAATCCCAAGATTGCTGGGACTGAGTCCAGCCTTGCGCTGCTACTCTTTGCAAGCTCCTAGAGAACGCAGTTGGGTGGCTGGGCAACTGCACACTCCTCCTGACCCGGGACTGCCGATACCAGAACACCCCGTCCTATTAGGCTTATGGGCCTAGTAAATTACTGCTGCAAATTTCCACTGATGAATGTTTAACACACTTGTGCGACATTTCTCTAGCCACTCTTTCAATGCAAAAAGAAAGACTTGCATTTATATAGCGCCTTTCACGACCACAGGACGCCCCAACGTTTTGAGGTACTTTTGAAGTAAGAACATAAGAAATAGGAGCAGGGGTCGGCCATTCGGCCATTCGAGTCTGCTCCGCCATTCAATAAGATCATGGCTGATCTTGTATCTCATCGCCACTTTCCTGAACTATCCCTTTAACCCTTGATTCCCTTAATATATAAGAACTACAGTGCAGTCACTGTTGTACTGGAGGAGTAACCTGTTTATCTTAAAGCCTCCATTAAAGTGGCAGAAAAAAGAATGTCATACAAATGCGTTAAGTATGTGTCCACTTATATCACCAAAAATAATCTCTTGGATACAATGGGCAGGATTTTCATTGGGCGGTGGAGTCGGGATTGGAGGCATGCAGGGGGTTAAAATCCTGAAATCAGGGGTCCCGACCCCATCCTGCGCCCAACCCGCCACCGTGCCAGTTTCAAAGGAGGCGGGTACCCGCCCCGCACTGGGACCCGCCTACCCGAGGCGGGAAGGGATTAGTGCCAATTAACTGCCTGTTAACAGGTAGTTAACAGGCAGTTTTTAGCCTAATCCCTATTTTGAAGGTTGAAGTGTGGGATTCCCGACAGCTCCAAACCACGTCAAGTTAGAGGAGGTGGGCCGTCGGGTTGAAGAACTTGGAGGGGTCGAGATGTCGGTGTTCAGGTGAGTGATGTGTGCATGAGTGCAAAGGTAAGTGTGTTTGGTGTGTCTAAAGTGATTAAATGAGTTTTACATACCTTTTCTTACCTTTTCAGCCTTCCTTCCTTTAGGTCTCGGGAGTCCCTCATCTCACCGGCACAGAAAGCAGAATGGCTGCGAACGGTCAAAAGTGACAGCCTTCAGCTTTCTGTGCAGGAAAGATTTCTAACTGAGTCTGTGGAGAAGGACTCATGTTAGAAGTAAGACTGTCAGTGTTTGACAGCTTCAAACAGCTGTGAAACACTGATATTTCATCTGTCAAAAGGTCTTGACAGATGAAATTTCAGTCTGTGACGTCACCTGTTGCCGGGTGGCCCTTAATTGGCCTGGCTGGGCGGGCTCAACAAGGTCAATCAAATTAAAATCGCATGCATTGGCCGCATCTCAATGGAGGCGGGACTACAACCCCGAAAGTTGTGGTCCCGCCTCCCACCCGACTCCTGAATGAAAATCCTGCCCAGTACATCATTTGTGGTCAATATGGAAGAATATAAATGCCCAAAGTACTGTACACTGCAACTTTAGTTTCAGTACTTAGGTTACACTGATCACATAATTTTCGTGACGTTTATTTGAGTGGCATATTTAACAGTTAGTGAAAAGTGGGCCAACATTTAATATTGGTCCTCTACAGAGTCAGCACATGACTCACCAATGGATTTCAGCAGCAGGGACTGTGTGAGTCTAAGTCAGTCTTGAGTCCAAGTTAGCAATCCATCAGATTAAGCTTGAGGCAGGACTTAAGGAGCCTAGTGTTGAGGTACAACTGAAGGAAGCTTGAGCCCGGCTGGGATGGGCCTCTGGAGTGGAGCTGTGGCCTCTGCAATGTGAAAGAGTGGCTGCGTTGTGGGTGGAATGGCTGTAGATCTGGGACTGCGAATGCTCAGCTGCAGGGATCAGACAACAGGGGGCCGCGATTTAGCCGGTGCTCAGAGTGCGGTTTCGGAGGCGGGTCCACTGTCAAAATCGAAATGATTGACAGCGGGTTGGGAAACCCGCCTCCATGTAAGTTTCCAAGTGTCGGGTCTGCGATTTCAGAACAGACCCGACACCAAGCAGTGGGGGAGGCATTTAAGATAGTTAACTGCTTGGTAAACCCTTGTTAACTACTATTTTGCCAGCCTGTTTCTATTTTTCCACTTTTTTAAGGGGGTTCACATCGTTCAGAGATCACGTCAGGTAAGTAGGTCAGGTTTTCTATGTCTCCCCATTGCTGTGAATAGGTGACAGCTGCAAAAGTGGTCTGAAAGCTACCATTTCACAGCTGTTCGCTTTCCAATGTCAGAAGCTTGGGCCTTCAGGACTTGAAAGACACTTTTGAGCTTTATGCAGTTTGGAAGTGTTTGGAGTAAACTCTCTATCCACTGTCAACTCCTTGGAGCAAGCTCTCTCACCATTGACAGATCGCTTCCGTCATCTCAACTTCAGCTGCCATCTATTCCAGCAACATCGGTGCCCTTGAAAAAATCTCACCTTGGTCCTCAGAATCCCACCACGATCAGCCCCAACACCAACATCACCAGGCACACCAACATCACCAACAACAGCACCAACCTTCTCCACAATCACCTGATGCTGCACAGGACACAGGGCATCAGCACCCGACAACATTGCTGCCTGGGAGGCCGGCGAAGGCATCACCATGGCCAGATTTACTTCACTTGACGCTGTACACACTGGCTGCCACATGATGTACCAGGTTGACGCCACCCCACACCAGCACCATAAAGCATCCCTACAATGCCCAAGCCACTCCTTTCACACCCATCACAATTTTGGGGGTGGGGAGGGAAGGGAGCTATGTCTCAACATTCACTGGAACTCACTAAGACACTTCCAAAGGTGAGCACAAATCTGTCCAATGAGGTAAAGTGTTGAAAATATAGATTTCAAGGTTTGACAACACATTAACAGAAACTTCACGTGAACATTGGCTAAACCACCCAGGTGCCTACCCTTGTGTGTTGTTAGTTTGTATGCTTGCAGTAGGATGAGGGTGAGTGTGAGGGGTGGCTAGTGAGATGGGGAAGTGATAATGTAGATAGAGAGGGATGGGTAGAGGTCCGAGGTAAGTTGGTGTGAGTAAGGATGTGCAGGAGTAGGGTAGGGAAGGCAGAGTGATGGGGATGTGATGAGTGGCACAGCAGGATGAGGTTGAGTGTGGCTTTGTACTAACGTTTCGTGATCTGCTCAGATCATTGAAAGGTTTGCGCCACTGCAGCCTGGTCCTCCTGACGACATCCCTGCTTGTGCCCTCCTGTGCAATGTGCAACCAGGCTGCGTTGGTCTCCTGGGGAGGTCTCTTCTGCCCATGGGAAGGGAAAAGAACCTCCCTGCGTACTGTGACTCCCTCCATAAGCATATAGATGGAGTCATGGGAGAGCCTGGGTGCAGCCGTGTACCTCTGTGCAGTGCTTGTCAGTGTTTGCAGCACCTCAATGCTGTAGAACACTGACAGCACAACTGTCAAAATAAATTTGGACATGGTCCGTTTAAGGAAACCGACTGATGACGCATCATTAATTGGCCGGGAACCTCGCTGGATGGGCTTAACAAGCCCAATCAACGAAAAATCGCTTGGAGAGAGCGGGCTGCAGTAGGCAGCGGATTGGGACCCGCGACACCGACCCCGGACCCGCCTCAGTCGGCGAAATTGCGGCCCAAGTGGGGAAACCACTGGAGGGAGCTGGTGGGAGAACGTGGAGTGAATGTGAGATGACAGAGCAGTCAGAGCTGGTACCAGAGCGTGGGGGCGAGGTCGCGAGTCGTGGAGTGAATGTGAGATCACAGAGCAGTCAGAGCTGGTACCAGAGCGTGGGGGCGAGGTCGCGAGTCGTGGAGTGAATGTGAGATGACAGAGCAGTCAGAGCTGGTACCAGAGTGTGGGGGCGAGGTCGCGAGTCGTGGAGTGAATGTGAGATCACAGAGCAGTCAGAGCTGGTACCAGAGCGTGGGGGCGAGGTCGCGAGTCGTGGAGTGAATGTGAGATGACAGAGCAGTCAGAGCTGGTACCAGAGCGTGGGGGCGAGGTCGCGAGTCGTGGAGTGAATGTGAGATCACAGAGCAGTCAGAGCTGGTACCAGAGTGTGGGGCCGAGGTCTCGAGTTGTCAGCATGTAAGCATTTGGCCATCTGCACATTTGCATGCATTTCTCATAGAATCATACAGCACAGAAGGACGCCATTCAGCCCATCATGCCTGTGCCGGCACTCTGAAAAGGATATCCAATAAGTCTCACTCCCCGGCTCTTTCCCCATAGCCCTGCAAATTTTTCAATTTCAAGTATTTATCCAATTCCGCTTTGGAAAGTTACTATTAAATCTGCTTCCACCACCCTTTGAGGCACTGCATTCCAGACCATAACAGCTCGCTGAGTAAAAAAAATATTCCCCTCATCTCCCCCTGGCTTTTTTGTCAATTATTTTAAATCTAATTCACATCGCTATTAGAGGTAGTTCCGAGAACTGATTGGTGGATGGCAGAAGTTCAAGGTGCAGTGGACTGTGGGCGTTGATTGGTCAATTTTCTGAGCCTTGATTGTGTTATGTCTGACATTGGTGATAGGTACTCGATTGCCTTGGCCTGAGCACATGGAGTTTGATAGTGCTGTTATCATTGTATTCTGTATAGGTATTCGATTGCTTTTGCCTGGAAGTGGGTGTGTGTGGCAGCCATTAAAAAAGCAACATGAACTGAACTCTGCTTACGGTCTCTGGAGTATCTTTGCAAACGCAACAGATTGGTTGAGCTCTGGTTCTGGTTCTGCCATCTGATTGGCCCGCTCACTGATCTGTAATCTAATTGGTTTGAAGGGACAGTACAGCATTATGACGGATCTCCTGGTCTATCAGACGCTGTTTTATCAGAACAGGAGCACTATACCATGAAATCCACAATGTATTGGTCTGCCGCTCAGGTGGAGCTGCGTATCGCCTGGCCTGTCTCTTTAATGTCTCATTGTTGAAAATAGGCACATTCTCAGGTGAGTGGGCAGCTGAGCCCATCGTGAGTTCAATTAGAGGACAGATTGCCAGCCACTAATAGATTCCAAGATGTCAGGAAAGCAGCAGAAAATTACTAGCTTGCTTTCTTTGTTTTTACAATGTCCCCATGTGATAATTCACGCAGATTATATCCCTGAAGACATTAGCTATGAGGAAAGATTGGATAGCCTGGGGTTGTTTTCTTTGGAACAGAGGAGGCTGAGGGGAGATTTGATTGAGGTGTATAAAATTATGAGGGGCCAAGATAGAGTGGATAGGAAGGACCTATTTCCGTTAGCAGAGGGGTCAATTACCAGGGGGCATAGATTTAAAGTAACTGGTAGAAGGATTAGAGGGGAGTTGAGGAGAAATGTTTTCACCCAGAGGGTGGTGGGGGGTTTGAAACTCACTGCCTGAAAGGGTGATAGAGGCAGAAATCCTCCTCACATTTAAAAAGTACTTGGATATTATAGTAATCTGGGATGTTATGATTAAGGTTATCCACCAGGTGGTGCTGTAGCCAATGCTGCTGCTAAGGTCAGAGGTTTGCTTCCTGTCAAGGTCAGCAAAGGTGAAATGCCAGGAGGCAGGCATGATGTTTGTTACTCTGTTTGTTAATAAAGTACTCATGCTAATTCTACGATATCGCCTCTTCGAGTCCTTGTCTCACTACATGGATTTATCACAGATATGCACTTGAGGTGTCTTAACCTACAGGGCTACAGACCAAGAGCTGGAAAGTGGGATTAGGCTGGATAGCTCTTTTTCAGCCGGCACAGACACGATGGGTCGAATGGCCTCTTTCTGTGCCGTAAACTTCTATGATTCTATGACTAATACTGTATATGTATCTTCTTATGAGTGTCAGCCGTGGTTCAGTTGGTAGCACACTTGCCTCTGAGTCAGAAGGTTGTGGGTTCAAGTCTCACTTAAGGCATTTGAGCACATCAAGCTAGGCTGACACTCCAGTGCAGTGCTGAGAGAGTGCTGCACTATCAGAGGTGCCGTTTTTCGGATGAGACGTTAAACCGAGGCCCCCGTCTGCTTTCTCAGGTGGATGTAAAAGATCCCATGCCACTATTTCGAAGAAGAGCAGGGGAGTTATCCCCGGTGTCCTGGGGCCAATATTTATCCCTCAACCAACATAACAAAAACAGATGATCTGGTCATTATCACATTGTTGTTTGTGGGAGCTTGCTGTGCACAAATTGGCTACCGATTATCCTACATTACAACAATGACTCCACTTCAAAAATGCTTCATTGGCTGTAAAGCGCTTTGAGACGTCTGGTGGTCGTGAAAGGCGCTATAGAAATGCAAGTCTTTCTTTCAGAATTACAGCCCCTTTTCTAACCAATATAACTTGCTGCTTCCTTTTAGGAAAGTTTCTCGGCATTACGATCCAAGGACATTCTTCATTACAGCCAGACAGATGGTTCCAACAAGAGAAAATTGGAATTGATTCATCACTTCCCGCTTTTGACATCCCAGAAAAGCCCAGGTTTTTCCATTACGTTCCATCCACCGCGCCTTTAATAGCATATTTGGTGTTTTTTGATTAAAATTCGGAAAAGCCCATTACTTTGTTCTTCCAACATCCATTCAAGTGAATAAATGTGAGGTTTGAGCCTTCATAAGCCATTATATTCATTTCAACGAGCGAGCAACACTATCGTAATTGATATCAGCGCGACATTAGCAGAAGAACAAGACTGCTTCAGTTGTCTCCAAGTCTCTCTTCATCTTACACATCTATTCACGTGTCATAACCCAGATTGTATTTCCTCCAATTTGCATGAAGGAAGATAATGGCCCAGAAATTCAGGTCGGGGGCTTTCCGCGGGTGCAAGCCCCCGACCTGCACTTACCTAGCGTGCCGGCCATTGTGCTGTGGGCCCGTGTGGGACTCCGATCCTGGGCCTGCTCCAACTGCCAGCGCGCAGTGCTTGTGTATCCCAGGGGCGCAGTTAGTTCGAAGTGTCCCCTGGGATCACGTGGGCCATGGAGAGCCAATCGGAGCAGGGAAATGCCCATTCATAAAATTGACAGGAAGAGCTGTCAAAATGATATATACTATAAGCCCCAAAACATCACTAAAACTTCAAATATTTTTTTTTTAAATCACATTTTTAAAATAACTATAAATTATATAAAATAACTATTTTAAACAATAATTTAAATTTTTGAAAAAATTAATTACATTTTCTAACAGGGCTAAAAATAAACTTACCTTTCTTTAAAGTATTTAAAAATAATAAACCTGTGGAAAAAATGTTTTAATTTTAATTAATTCACCACTTACCTTGTTAAAAGCAGGCCTTGCGCCTGCTTTTTACATGTCTAACTGCTGGAGACTTACCCTCCCGGAAAAACCTGGGAAAAAAACGTAAGTTCGATGCGCACGCGCTGCCTCTCCGGCGCACGCGTTCCACCTCTGAACCCCTTCTTTCAGGTGAACGGAAGTTCCGGTTTCCCGCGCATGCGCAGTGCATGCACGAAACCGGCACTTCCATTGGGCTTACGGGTGAGTACCCCGTGCGTACTCACCCGTGGAGACCTGAATTTCTGGGCCAATAAATTTGTAACATCCACCCAGCAGAAACAAGAGTGACTTGGTGTGTGCGCTATAAGAGCTCACAAACAGAGGGTAACTAGTATTTAATTTTTGCCCCTACAGTTGGTAGAATGGGTGACCCACTAATTAGATCCTTGAGATAAGACATTTTGTCATGCCTTTTTTCTCTGTACATTGTCAAACGTAGCAGAACATATATTGTTCTGCTATTCTGTAGCGAGAGAGGTTGGCTTTTATTTTTGGTAAGTATGGGCATGACCCTGTGACTAATGGGAGCAATTAGGTTTAATACATCGATTCACATTCAGGTTAGCAGTGACAGCCCTTCACTTAGAGTGCGCTGAAAAATACAGGTTAGTACAGCCACAATCAGAGAGATGGTGCACTGACGCTTGCTGAGCAACATGCATTTAACAGTACTGTCACCTCGATGGTGATGATTCTCGTTCCCTAGAAGTGTCCTTTTGAAGTAGCGGTGAAGGTCTGTCAGCACGCTAGCTGGGGTTTCAGCACCTATTCACTTTGCAGCGAGGCTGAGAACACTCGCGTGATGAGGCTTGACGCGTCCGAGCCGATAATCTGTTGTCCGCAATTTTATCTTTATGTTAAAGGGGCTCCTGCCTCTGTTAAATAGCGGACAAGGTAACTTCATGGGTCCAGCATTTAGACGCTTAGGGGGCAATTACAACCCAACCTGTCCGTCAGAAAACTGACAGGATCGGGTGCAATGCTAGCTTTACACCCAGCCTGGTTTTACTCTCCACTGAAGGACATGGAGAGTAAAATAATCAAAAAGGCTAATGGAATGCTGGCCTTTATATCCAGAGGACTAGAATACAAGGGGGTAGAAGTTATGCTGCTGCTGTACAAAGCCAAGCACTGTGAGCAGTTCTGGGCACCACACCTTAGGAAGGATATACTGGCCTTGGAGGGAGTGCAGCGTAGGTTTACCAGAATGATACCCAGACTTCAAGGGTTAAATTACGAGGCGAGATTACACAAACTAGCGTTGTATTCCCTGGAATTTGGAAGGTTAAGATATTAAGGGGAACTGATAGGGTAGCTGGAAAGAAACTATTTCCGTTGGTTGGGGAGTCTAGGAATAGGGGGCACAATCTAAAAATTAGAGCCAGACCTTTCAGGAGTGAAACACTTCGACACACAAAGGGTGATAGAAGTTTGGAACTCTTTTCCGTAAATGGCAATTGAAGCTAGCTAGATCAATAGTTAATTTTAAATCTGAGATTGATAGATTTTTGTTAACCAAAGGTCTTAAGGGATTTGCGGCAAAGGCGGGTATATGGAGTTAGGTCACAGATCAGTCATGATCTCATTGAATGGCGGAGCAGGCTCGAGAGGCTAAATGGTCTCCTCCTGTTCCTATGTTCCTATGTAATATTGGGCGGGGATTAAATGGAGAGTAGTATTGGGTGAGTCGTTCCACCTGCATACATGGGTTTCTCGCCTTGCGAGTTGGGTTAAACTTATAACTATAGGGGGAAAAATTCGATTGCTTTGCGCCTCCCATTAGCACCCTCTTAGGATGTTAACGGGGCGCAAAGCAACTAGCACCTGGGCGTGGCATCACCAACACCTCCCGCGAAATTCAGCGGGAGGTTAGCGGCGGCAGAAAACGTTAGCGCCCCATGGCGTTGCGTCGCTGGCGATGACGTCATCGCCATGTGCAGCACCCCGCTTGCGCCCTGGCCGCGACCTTCGGTAGTGCCCCCTGACTTACCGCCGGATGCTATGTCCGACGGGGTAGGGGGGGCCTACCTGCGGCCGGGGTGGCGCTAATTAAAGGGGAGGTGGCGGCAGGCCATTTTTGTTGCTGGCCGCCTGCCGGCACCTGCCTCCTCTGCCGTCCCCGGCCTCCTGAGCAGCACCTCCCCTCCCACACCCCGCCCCCCGTGGAGGGCAGGCTGCACTCCGTGAGCCCGGCACTTCTCTTGAGTGCCGGGCTCTTTTGCCGGCACTCCGCTCCCTGGTAGCCCAGCTGGGCCCTGGGTTCTGTTGCGCTAGGCCCCACCCCTTTAAGAAGGGGAGGAAGGCATGCAGTACCGCGGCACGACGTGCCGCAGCGCACGTAGTGCCACGATATTCCCTCGCAGCGGCTCAAGTGGGAGGCAGGGCGCTTCCAGTAGCACCCCGATTCCCTCTTGGGGTGTTACCGATGAACTTCAAGTCGGGAGTGCTAATTTTTTCAGGGCGCTAAAAGTAGAGCCCCGGCGAAGTTAGCGCCCCAAAGGGGGCGCGACTCAATTTTTCCCCCTTAGTATTCACATTGAGGCCTTTGAGTCACCTGCTCATGTCCTTTCTGAGGTACATTAATGGCCACATGGGAAGTTACAAAAAGCAAACAAATCGACAAACAGTCATTGAAAAAGACCCTTAGGTCCATTCTAAGGGAGATGCATGAAAATGCCCTTATATCCTGGAGCCAGTGCTGGAACTCCAGCGTGATGTCCCAGTGTCCATATCTCTCCACCCACCCCCATTCATAAAAATAACATTGAGATTGATGGCATGTGTATGAGGGTCGGAGCCTAAGTGGTTCTCCAGCTCTGCCGATTTTTTAAAAATTTGCTTATGGGATGTGGGTGTCACTGGCAAGGCCGGCATTTATTGCCCATCCCTAATTGCCCTTGAGAAGGTGGTGGTGAGCCACCTTCTTGAACCACTGCAGTCTGTGTGGTGAAGGTGCTCCCACAGTGCTGTTAGGGAGGGAGTTCCAGGATTTGACCCAGCGACGATGAAGGATCGGCGATATAATTCTAAGTCAGGATGGTGTGTGACTTGGAGGGAACTTGGAGGTGGTGGTGTTCCCAAGGGCCTGCTGCCCTTGTCCTTCTAGGTGGTAGAGGTCGCGGGTTTGGGAGGTGCTGCCGAAGAAGCCTTGGTGAGTTGCTGCAGTGCATCTTGTAGATGGTACACACTGCAGCCACGGTGCATCGGTGGTGGAGGGAGTGAATGTTTAAGGCGGTGGATGGGGTGCCAATCAAGTGGGCTGCTTTGTCCTGGATGGTGTTGAGCTATATGAGTGTTATTGGAGCTGCACTCATCCAGGCAAGTAGAGGGTATTCCATCACACTCCTTACTTGTGCCTTGTAGATGGTGGAAAGGCTTTGGGGAGTCAGGAGGTGAGACACTCGCCGCAGAATACCTAGCCTCTGACCTGCTCTTGTTGCCACAGTATTTATGTGGCTGGTCCAGTTAAGTTTCTGGTCAATGATGACCCCCAGGATGTTGATGGTGGGGGATTCGGTGATGGTAATGTCATTGAATGTCAAGGGGAGGTGGTTAGACTCTCGTTTGTTGGAGATGTGGCGCAAATGTTACCAGCCACTTATCAGTCCAAGCCTGAACA
The DNA here is from genome assembly GCF_052327205.1 of Somniosus microcephalus. Classification (NCBI taxonomy): domain Eukaryota; kingdom Metazoa; phylum Chordata; class Chondrichthyes; order Squaliformes; family Somniosidae; genus Somniosus; species Somniosus microcephalus. The sequence goes on along the minus strand of NC_141018.1, from coordinate 22,712,925 downwards.
TCGTCCAGGTCTTGTTGCATGCGGGCAAGGACTGCTTCATTATCTGAATTGTGAATGGCACTGAACACTGTGCAGTCATCAGCGAACATCCCCATTTCTAACCTTATGTTGGAGGGAAGGTCATTGATGAAGCAGCTGAAGATGGTTGGGCCTAGGACACTGCCCTGAGGAACTCCTGCAGCGATGTCCTGGGGCTGTGATGATTGACCTTCAATCACCACAACCACCTTCCTTTGTGCCAGGTATGACTCCAGCCAGTGGAGAGTTTTTCCCCTTATTCCCATTGACTTCAGTTTTACTAGGGCTCCTTGATGCCACACTCGATCAAATGCTGCCTTGATGTCAAGAGCAGTTACTCTCACCTCACCTCTGGAATTCAGCTCCTTTGTCCATGTTTGGACCAAGGCTGTACTGAGGTCAGGAGCCAAGTGGTCTTGGCGGAACCCAAACTCAGCATCAGTGAGCAGGTTATTGGTGAGTAAGTGCCGCTTGATAGCGCTGTCGATGACACCTTCCATCACTTTGCTGATGATTGAGAGTAGACTGATTGGGCGGTAATTGGCCGGGTTGGATTTGTCCTGCTTTTTGTGGACAGGACATACCTGGGCAGTTTTCCACATTGTCGGATAGATGCCAGTGTTGTAGCTGTACTGGAACAGCTTGGCTAGAGGCACAGCTAGTTCTGGAGCACAAGTCTTCAGCATGATAGCCGGGATGTTGTCAGGGGCCGTAGCCTTTGCTGTATCCAGTTTGGACGCTATTACCTTTTAGGAGCACTGCATTTGCTTTCTTTGATGTTTTACCCTGGGGTACTGTAATAATAGTACAGATTTCAGCCTGTGTAACCTGCTCGAGTTCATTCCTCATGTCCACCTGTCAGGTTGACACGATCAACTGTAAATATCACTGTCGGGTTCTGGAAATGGATGAAAGAGCAACACCTTACGGGACAGGACCCTCCAGGTCTGCCGTCAGATTTACCTAACAAAGATCCAAGAGTCAGATTTTATTTCCCTTTATCTAAGCTCATAATCAGGAGTATCTGAGAGTCTCACTCAGTTTGTAGCACTCTTGCCTCTGAGTCAGAAGGTTGTGGGTTGAAGCCCCAACTCCAGAACTCAACAACCTGAGCCAGCACTTCAGTGCAGCACTGAGGGAGTTCTCCCCGGTGTCCTGGCCAATATTTATCCCTCAACCATCATCACTAAAGCAGATTATCACGTTGCTGTTTGTGGGAGCTTGCTGTGCACAAATTGGCTGCCGCGTTTCCTACATTACAAAAGTGACTACACTTCCAAAAGTACTTCATTGGCTGAAAAGCGCTTTGGGACATCCTACGGTTGTGAAAGGTGCTATAGAAATGCAAGATCTTTCTTTCTTGCCGCATTGTGAGATGGGCCGACCGTCTGGTCAGGTGGACATAAAAGATTCCATGCCAGTATTTGAAGAATAGCACAGAGTTCTCCGGGTGCCCTGGCCAACGTTCCTGCTTCAAGCATCATCATCAAAAACAGATGACCCGGTCATTTTATTTAAATTTTCTGTTTGTGGGTTCTTATTGCGCACAAATTGCCTGCCGTGTTTGTCTACATAACAACAAGGCTTCTTCGGCAGCATCTCCCAAACCCGCGACCTCTTCCGTCTAGAAGGACAAGGGCAGCAGGTGCATGAGAACACCACCACCTCCAAGTTCCCCTCCAAGTCACACACCATCCTGATCTGGAAATATATCCCTGTTCCTTCATCGTTGCTGGGTCAGAATCCTGGAACTCCCTCCCTAACAGCACTGTGGGAGCACCTTCACCACACGGACTGCAGCGGTTCAAGAAGGCGGCTCACCACCACCTTCTCAAGGGCAATTAGGGATGGGCAATAAATGCTGGCCTTGCCAGCGATGCCCACATCCCATAAACGAATAAAAAAAACTACACTTCAAAAAGTCGTTCATTGCTTGTAAAACATGTTGGGGCCTTTTGAGAACATGATAAATGCAAGTTCTTTATTTTCTTCTTTAAGAAGTACATCTTTTCTTTCTTTGACATTTTTCCTGAAGTCCTGGGTGGCACGTTAAATGTTGGTGGCTTCAACCAAGTAGTCTGTAGTAGATTTTTCATGAGACCTCTACCTATCTGGCTTCACTGCGGTCCTGTCTTCCAAACAAGACAAACTAAGGTTGTCCTGGTAACTGAGATTATGACCTTGAAATTAGGCTGTAAAAATATCATTGTGAAAATGCTTAACCCATTTTAAACAGGTCAATACCTCCGTGAAGATAGGTAAGGAAAATACCAGACGAATGCATTAATCTAATATTGCCATCATGCCATGTCAAGGTTGTCCTTTGATGCCAAGTCTAAAAACTCCAAGAAAATGACAGCCCAGATAGGGACAGCGACCATCTTGACTTAACAACAGAAAATGCTGGAAAAACTCAGCAGGCCAGGGCAACATCCGCGGAGAGAGAAACAGAGTCAACGTTTCAGGTCGAAACCCTTCGTCAGGACTGAGAAAAAAGCAGGAAATGAAACAGATTAAGAAATAAGTTTTTAGGGGCTGGGAAATGAGGGAGGGGATGAAAGAACAAAAGGGAAGGTCTGTGATAGGATGGAAGGCAGGAGAAGTAAAGAGACATTGAGAGATATTCAAGGCGAGCCGAGATGGTAATGGGGCAGGTTAAGAAACAAAAGATGGCTCTAGATGAGGTGTGAATGCGTTGGCAGAATAAAAGACAGCTACCAAGTGGGAGAGAGAAAAAAAAGAAAAACAAGGCACAAACCAAAAGTGTGGATAAAAAATATATATAAATATGATGATAGGGGCTGAGGTCGTTTTTTTAATGACTTACAAATAGCTATTTAAAGATAGATAAATAAACAGCTAGTATTCTTCAGATGAATGCTAGAGGATAGAACCACTGTAGTGCATTATCCTGCAATCATAGAATGGTTACAGCACAGAAGGAGGCCATTCGGCCCATCGTGCCTGTGCCAGCTCTTTGGTAGAGCGACCCAATTAGTCCCCCTCCCCTGCTATTTCCCCGTAGCCCTGCAATTTTCTCCCCTTCAAGTATGTATCCAATTCCCTTTTGAAAGTTACTATTGAATCTGCTTCCACCGCCCTTTCAGGCAGCGCATTCCAGATCGTCATCGCGAGTTGTTACGATCTGGAATGCGCTGCCTGAAAGGGCGGTGGAAGCAGATTGTATTGCTGAGAGCTAAGAAATAATGCATTAACAAGTGAATGTGTAAAGTTGATAGCTTTTCTTCTTCTTTGCTGGGGTTTGCCTCACCTTCTGAGCTGTAGTTATGGCCTTTTCACGTTGTCTTTGCAGTTGATTCTTTGTTGAGTGAATATCCAGTTGAATCTATTTAATGCAGTCCTTGTAGAATTCCTGACAATACCTTGGTACAGGAAACTTTGGTTTATCCAGAGGTTGTATGTCCGGAAACCTCGATCTACCGGCAGAAATCAGGAGCCGTTTTGTTAGGTTTTTTTTCTTCTCGTGGCTTTTTTTTCAACAGTCAGGCTCTGCAAAGTCTCTCTGAAGCTGTTGCTAAGCTACAGAGACGCTTCTAAGGTACGGGCCGACTGTTTAGAAGCTGTTGCTAAGCAACAGTGTTTGTTGTCAGATACGGAGATGAAAACCTCCGTATGCTTTAACATTAACGCTGGTATGTCCAGCAGTTTTGATAGATCGGCAACAGCTCGGTCCCGTCGGTGCCGGATATAACAAAGTTTCCTGTATGTGTAAATTGTAACCAAATCCTGATTATATTATCAGTGAGTGAATAAAAGAAACAGCACTCACAGTTTACATTTGTGTAGCTCCTTTCTGCTTTGCGATCTTGCCCGAAATGGAGCCCACTACCACCTCATCGCCCGACCTGTATTTCGCTGTCTTCGCCCCCGCTCGGACCAGCGCTGACTGTTCCTGCCCTGATAGATTTTCCTTGGGCTGCCCCACTTACTGCCGCTCCCCATGGCCATATGGAAGGTGGCAGCAGGCCCCTGGGAAATTACAAAAAAAACAGCTCCGAGATCAGGAGTGTAAGTTTCATGGAACAGTTTGGCCCCAGCACTGAAGGGCATGAAATGGTTAAACTTTGAGGCACAATAAAGGTGCCAGTCATCTAAAGTTTGCAGTTCTTGGAGAACACATTGATACTGGACAATGAAAGCTTTGACTCATGATTAACTCTGAAAAGAACATTGACATTGAACAGGGAGGCCATGAATCATGATTGGTTTCGATGGGAAAAATTAACATCTGGACAATACTCTGAGCTTAACTGAAACAATGGGGTTACGATCGACTTCCTGACATGAATGGAAGACACACTAGTCCTGAGCAGACAATCAGCTAACTGCCCATCAATAGTAATACAAATCACATTGTATATGCGTTACAGAGAGCAGGAAAGGAAATACAGAGTTATCTTCGATCTCACAGCTCTGCATACCTCTGGTGATTGAATTACAGGTTGACGAGTGTGAATGTCGGGCAGTTCAGCAAACCGACAACCGGAACTGGTTGGGGGGTGGTCCAGCTATGGGGCCAGGTGACTGAAGAACTGTAAGAAGGAGCGATATCGACCCATGGATACTGCTGCAGTCAGGTGAAGAAGGTCGGAGGACCGGTCACCTCCAGATCCAAGGCCTACAACCAACATCGGTAACGACCAGCCGCATGGGCGATTGTAACTTCCAGCCAAATCTCTAAGGGGTTTTTGTCTGTGGTTTGTTGGTTTTAATAAACTAACGGTTTGGGTTGAGCCTAAACCCTTGTGTCGTGTATATTTTGTTCCTGTAATTACAGAGTCCAAGAATCCTTGTAAGGCACAAGGGAACTGAACACCTTACAGATCATGGGTGGAGGGGGCCTGGTGTAGGCCTCCTCTCCCTCCAAGCCAGGCCCAGCGCAAGCTTGCTGAAGGCCTTGGTCTCAGCCGAAGCCTTCAGTGGTAGCCTTCATTGGTGGTCCTGCCTCCATCCCTACTGCAGCACCATCAGAATTCTCCTCTTCGCACTGTGGGCTCCCTCTTGGTAGCGGGATTCCCACTGGGACCCCACTGTGCACCATGACCCCCGACCCAGGGAAATGGCTCGGGTTTGGAGCAAACTCCTACGTCACGGGGACGCTGACCCCAAGAGGAGAATTCAGCCCAAAATGCCCCAAGCGCCTTCACGTAAGAGAGAACTGACTGAGCAATGTTAGGAGAGGTTGACCCAAAGTATAGCTGAAAAGATTTTGAGGAGGATTTTAAAGGCGGTAGCAGGAAGTAGCAAGACCAAGAGTTTTAGGGAAGAAGTTCCAGTGAGCGGGACCTAGACAGCTGAAAGTACAGGGGCCAATGTTGGAGGACCTGCAGGGTACAGGTTGAGATGTAGGGCTGGAGGAGGTGGCAGAGGTAGTGTGAGGAATGACTATGGAGGGATTTGTAAAGCATGACAAGGATTTGAAACTTTGTGTATTGGGATGCAGGGATTCAATGGAGATTTACTGAGGATAGAGGTGATGGACAAGTGCAATCTAGGAGGGAAAGACCCTGGCGGTGTCATGTTGGAGAACCTGGAGTTTGTGTATGAAGCAGATAGAAAATTGTCAAGGGGAGCATTCAAGAAGTCAGATCTTGAGGTAAAAGAAATTGTGGATAAGGGTTTCAGGGTGGTAGGGTGAGGTAGAGGTGAAGGTGGACAATATTGGAGCGGTTAGAAGTATGCCGATTTAGTGATGGATAGGGTATGGCATTAGAAGCCCAGTTCTGGGTCAAACGGGACAGAAAGGTTGCCACCATCTGGTTGAACCTGAGAGATGGAGCCCAAGGTAGAGTTTTTGGCAGGAGTTGAATAAGGTGGCTTTGGTTTTCCCAATGTTGACTGAAGGCTTGCGTTTATAATCTGTCATGACTCTCAGTAACACCTCAAAGAACATCAAATACTTTGAAATGAAAAGTATAGTGTCACATAGCCATATGCAGCAGCTTACATTTATATAGCTCCTTTCAAGTAGAAAACCTCCCAAGATGCTTTATAGAGGAGGAGAAAGGTTCGCATTAAGGAACCGAGAAATGGATGCCAAGCCATGGAAGAGAAATGAGAAAAACTGACTGAAATGATGGATTTTGAGGAGGATTTTAAAAGTAGAGAGAGAAATTAAGAGATGGAAGGGTTAGGGAAGGATTTTCCAGAGAGTATGGCCAAGGCAGATTTACTCACAGCAAGATCCCACAAACAGCAATGAGATAAATGACCGATCAATCTGATTTTGATGGCGTTGGTTGAGGGAGGGCTTCTTGCTCTTCTTTGAAGAATATCATAGGAGCGTTAAGGTCCACCTGAACAGTTTAACATCACATCCAAAGAACAGCACCTCTGACGATGCAGCACTTCTCCAGTAAGCCATTGGAGTGTAAGCCGAGATTAATTAGTTATGTGCAATTTTGCTGGATCAAATCTATTTCCAAAAGACAGCTGATAAATGGCGGAAGCCAGTTTTCCCGGAGATTTCATGTCTGGGTCAGCATTTCAGTCAAGAAGCCACGTGAGATTTACTCTTAATAAAGTTGTTAATCATCATTTAATGATTCATCTGAACAAAATCAGAATCTACTTAACAAAGGAGATTTTTTAGTTTGTTCGCAGATGTTGGCAATACTAACAAGGTCGTATTTATTGCTCATCCCTAGTTGCAAGTTGTACATATCAGTGCCTCCTGCACAAAATCTGTCTGCCAAAAGCACTTATGAATTCGCGCATAGAGGTCGATGAATTCCACCTAACTTTCCAAAGTTTTGTGCTGGGAGCATTAATTCTTATATTTTGCACAAAACTGATGAGACTTTCAAAATGTCCTATTGTCTTTCAGTGAAACGAGGCAGTAGATTGGCCACATTTAGACATTTCTGAGTTTAATTTCCATTATGTGCTACTTTAGTGCACCAGCTAGTGTAGTGACAAAAATTCCTGTGTGCGCTGTCTCGATGTGTTATGTAACGTTATGCTACATTATGTGCATAGGCCCATATGTGCTCTGACCATGTGCCTACCCTATCTCCTCCCAAACTCCTTGGAGAGGCACAGAAACACAAAGACCTGTTCGGGAATCCTCTATCAAAAATTCCTCTCCAGCCCTTCACAGGCGATCAGACAAGGCTCAGGAGCCCCCAGGAGCTTGGTCGTAGTCATTGGTCAGAATGGAATCTTGCCTTCCTTCTGTCGCGATCATATTGTTTTTCAAAAGTGTGTCTGATATCTGTTAACCTATTTTAAAATAGTGCACAAAGAAATGTTTAACCCTGTTCGTACTATGTCTGGGAGGTAGAGTTAAATGGTTCAGGACCTTCCTCAGGAGATTAGGTAGGTGACTTTAGCTCGTTTTACACTGCCAGTTTTAATGGTCCAACAATCTATTGACTGCCGATAGTTTCAAGTGTGCCAATGGGATGGATCTCATACAGTATAAAAGCATCAATAGGTTTAATGAGAACATTACATAGGATTACTAAGAATATAAGGCACAAAAACAGGCCATTTGGCCCAACCAGTCCATGCCGGCGTTTATGCTCCACTCGAGCCTCCTCCCGTCTTTCCTCATCTAACCCTATCAGCGGAACCCTCTATTCCCTTCTCCCTCATATGCTTGTCCAGCCTCCCCTTAAATGCATCGATACTATTCGCTTCAACCACTCCCTGTGGTAGCGAGTTCCACATTATCACCACGCTCTGGGTAAAGAAGTTTCTTCTGAATTCCCTATTGGATTTCTTGGTGACTATCTTATATTGATGGCCTCTAGTTATGCTCTTCCCCACAAGTGGAAACACTCTCTCTGTGTCGACTCTATCAAAACCTTTCATAATTTTAAAGACCTCTATTAGGTCACCCCTCAGCCTTCTCTTTTCAAGAGAAAAGAGACCCAGCCTGTTCATCCTTTCCTGATAGGTATAACCTCGTAGTTCTGGTATCATCCTTCTAAATCTCCATAAACATTTAAAAAAGCATAGGCTGAATAAGGCCTATCTACACATGCATTTTGTTTTATTCTGGCTAAGCATTGCTCTGGCTGCTAGGCATAGCAACATTGCAAGTATGTTTATGAAGATTTTGACTGAGATTATTCACTTTTGTATTCAGTAGCCTGTGAATTTTCGCCCATTCATTTTAAAGTTGGAAATTCACAGCCTGCCAGGAAAAGAAGCAGAAAATCCCGGCCTTCCTTTGTGTGGAATTCCTAGTGAAATTGCAAACAAGTTCCTTTTGCACATGCCCCTGATTTTGTTAGAAACATTGAGCAGGGGATATCTTCACCAACGCATTTATGGTTTTGCTACAGACAGCAAGTCGGACAGTAAGGGCTCGATTTTGCCAGGCCCGAGGAGGCGGGTTTGGAGGCATGTGAGGTGGTAAAATCACAAAAAGTGGTGGGCAGGCCCGATCCTGCCTCCAGCCCGCCTCCGAGCAATTTTCCCACAATCGGGGTTTCAGACCCCGTTTCCATCCCGCCTCCAAAAGGCGGGATAGGCCTTGAACAACCAGTTAATTGCCTCTATAATCCCATTTTGAGAGGCCTTTCTGAATTTAACACATTTCACCCATGCTGCACGTCTCCTCTGAAACACGCCAGTTAATCCTGGCGACCTCACAAGTGGATTGCTTACTAACAGCTGCAGCTCCACCACTAAAAAGGCGTTTTCAGCAATCATCATTTGCAGGTGGCAGAACTTTGTTGTCTCAGGTCTGGGGGAACTTTTAGCAGGCCTACTCATTGTTGTGAAAGTTTGGAGCCTGACACCCATCTCCAGTGTGACCTCCTGGGAAACCCCTCTCCCCACCTTGACTGAGCGCTTCCTCAACTGAGGCATATACCAGAAGCATGGGAACCATTTATTTCCTTTCCTCCTGGACATCAGATTCGGACGAAGACCAGCCGTGGCAGCAGCAGAACCCTGAACAACAGCAGCACCAACAGCAGGAGCATCAACAGGAGCGCCAAGCTGGGGCTCACCCACCTGAAGCTGCACAGGCCAGAAGGCACCAGCACGCGACCACATTGCTGCCCGGGATGCAAGGGACGCACTCATGTTGGCCAGATTTGCTTAGCCTGCACAATCAAACACTTTTGCCTCGCACCTTCTTACCAGAGCATAGACAATGGACAAGAACCTGCGGATTCCGATTACCCTGACCACCATACTGACAATTGCAAGTCGCCCTAAGCCCTCAATGTGAAAGGCCCATTTGCGAAATGACACAGGCCACAACTTCAACAGTTTGCCATCAAATCTGTTTATGATACCATGACAAGGATGGCTGGTCCAAATACAATACATCACAGCACCCAAGTGACTACCCTTGTGACTACTTGTGCTTTATCTTCCTCTTACGCGTGCTCCTACGTGGTGCCTCCCCTGTGGCTTCAGCAGATGTGGAGGCCCCTTGCTCACTTTCTCGCTGCTCCTGTCTCGACGCCTTTGGCGGGTGTCCTCTCGGGTTGCAATCCTGTGAGGGCTCGGCAACAGTCTGCTGCTCCTGCGGCTGTGCAGGGGATGAGACGCCCATCTCAGTTGGGTGAAGACTCTGGTGGGGCTCTGACCGAGGGATTTGCAGTGGCATGGTCGTGTGAGCACTTGGAGAGGAGCCCCCACTTCCTTGTTGTCTGCCACCAACATCCCTCTCATGGGTCAGCCCCACTTCAGAGCTAGCAAGTGGCTTGACAGCACTTCAGGGAGGCCATGAGGACCCGTTTCTGCACTGGAAGTTCTACTCCAGAGGACTTCCATGACGGTCTGGTTTGTATGCTCAATAGCTGACTATCGTTCCTCAAGAGATGTCTTTTTATTCTGAACAATGACCATGTTTTCAAGAGCCTGGCGACTAAGCTCCTCCATGGCTGTAGCCATCCTCTCCTCTACCGTAGCCATCCTCTCCTCTACGGTAGCCAGCCTTACCACGGAGGTAGCCATCCTTTCCACGGAGGTTGCCATCCTTTCTGCGTGATGCGTTCATGCGCCAATGCCTCCATAAAGGCTCTGCTCATGTTCGTGATGGACTCCTCCATTCGCTCCACACTCGCAGCAACCCTGGAGACAAAACCTGCCAGAGACTCCTGCAACTGTTCCTGGAGTTCCAGCACTGCTCTCCTTCTGGATGGACCCGGAGGCACAGTGTTGACATGCAGCTGAGCCGAGCTGGCAGAGTCCTGTGCCCTCCGACGAGGACTCTCCACTGCTGTCCCTGTTTCCACCATCTGCTGATGCTCACTTGTGAGCTGTGATACACCAGGTGCCAACACTACTCTATCTCGCGAAGGTCCCACCGAGGTGTGAGTGTCTGCGCTGGTGCTGGGTGCGCTGAATTCTGCTGACGCTGCGCCCTCAGAGGTTGCAGCTTCCTCTGAGGAGTCTGGAAGCTCAGGTTGTTCCTCCTGCACAGTGGGGACGGGGGCTCTCGAATGTTCTGTGGGGGAGTAAAGGAAAGAGTTAGAGATGTGAGGTCAAGGTTACATGCACATTGAACAGTGCAGATGATCATAAGTCAATCTGTTAGAGCATCAGAATCATTATCAGTGACTCATGCAATGTCAATGAGAGAGATGCCAAATTATTCTGTCACCAGCTTGCTGTAATGCACCCGTCTGTCCGTCCCCCACTTGGGAACCGTCCTCAATCCCGGCGATTTCCAGGGCCGCCTCCTCCCAGGCGGTGAGCTGGGCTACTGAGGGTGGCCCTCCTGCTGTCATGGCTCTTTCCCTCTTAATGTGGGCTCTCTTTTCCTGCAATGAGGGACACAAGTGGAGTTTGAGTGAGAATGAAGGAGTGAGTTTAAAGAAGGCATAGCATAGATGCTTAGAAGGAGACAAAGGGCCCTCCCTGTGTGTTGTAAGTTGTTGTTGTTGTTGCATCACAGTGATAGGGAGTGTGATGTCTGCATGGTCGAATAGTTAAGTGAATGTGACCATAGAGAGAGAGGCAATGGGTAAGGGTGCAGGGGTGTAAGTGTCAAGTGGGATGTGGAGGAAGAGGTTGGCAAAGCAGAGTGCTGGTGAGGAGAGGCGATGGGGATCAGATTGAGGGTGATGGGAAAGTCATACTCACTTTTCCTGTGCGGAGAAGGTCATGAAACTTCTTCCTGCAATGCAGCCAGGTTCTGCGGCTCATTGATATGGAGTTGACCTCCTCGGCCACTTGCAGCCACACAGCTTTAGTCTGCTGGGGTGGCTTTTTTCTCCCTGAGGAAGGGAAGAACACCTCCTTATTGGATCTTGCTCCCTCCACCAGAGCTTGGAGGGAGGGCTCATCGAAGCGTGGAGCACACTTTGGTCTACTGCTGGACATAGTTGCTGAATGAAGCGATCACAACAATGGGCATAAAGTTTGCAGTCTCCAGAAGAAGCAGGGCCGCTTGCAGGCCTTAAATCCAGCAGCATTGATGACGTCATCGGAGGCGACTTTCTGTATGAAAAGGCTCATTGGGCCAGGGGTTCCCACACGCTGGGAATCAAGTGCCCAATTAGGGCAAAATCGTACTTTTTCCCCACTTCACTTCGGAGTCGGGGTCCTGACACGAATGCCACCTGACACGCCCCCAGCCCGCCCCCAATGGCAAAATCAAGCCTGTTAACTCTCAGCTTTTGCAAACAACCTCCTTTTGGTTTACAAATATGTCCCATTCACATATCACTGCAGTAAAGTTTGATGAGAATCTGAATTGAATTCCAAGGTGATGGATTGGGGAGGTTTTTGGTAAGTCCGTGAGGCAAATGTGTCAAGAAATTGTTACTTCCTTTCTATGATCTCATGGAAGATTGTACTGTCAACATCTTGCTTACCATCCCTAATTGCTCTCGAGAAGGTGGTGGTGAGCCTCCTTCTTGAACCGCTGCAGTCCGTGTGGTGAAGGTGCTCCCACAGTGCTGTTAGGGAGGGAGTCCCAGGATTTTGACCCAGCGACGATGAAGGATCAGCAATATACGTCCAAGTCAGGATAGTGTGTGACTTGCAGGGGAACTTGGAGGTGGTGGTGTTCCCATGCGCCTGCTGCCCTTGTCCTCCCAGGCGGTGGAGGTGGCGGGTTTGGGAGGTGCTGCCGAAGAAGTCTTGGCGAGTTGCTGCAGTGCACCTTGTAGATAGGACACATCTTGTGAACCTCTGCAGTCTATGTGGTGAAAGCACTCCCGCAATGCGGTTAGGTAGGCAGTTCGAAGATTTCAATCCAGTGACAGTACTGAAAGGACGTAAATGGCCACAAGGCTGGTATGACTCAGTCAAGAAAGATTTAGTTGAATGCAAAAAATGTTTTTGTGCAATGAGTTTTGAAACCTGGCTGAGAAGGCCAGTAAGGTTATGAAGCTGCAAGGTGAGAGAGCAAATAGAAATGATTTGAATGGTAAGGCAACAATAACAAACTGGTACAGCTGAGCTACAGCTTTAAAGAGCTGGTGATCTTTCGTAGGCAGTCCCTCGGAACTGAGGATGACTTGCTTCCACATTAAAAATGAGCTCACAGGTGACTGATTAGTCCAATGCGGGGCCTACAGTCTCTGTCACAGGTGGGGTAGACGGTGGTTGAAGGGGCGGGTGGGTGGGGTGCTTGGGTTGACGTGCGCTCCTTGCGTTGCCTGCGCTCGGCTTCCGCTTGCTCCCGGCGAAGAGACTCGAGGTGTTCGGCGCCTTCCCGGATGCTTCTCCTCCACTTTGTGCGGTATTGGGCCAGGGATTCCCAGGTGTCGGTGGGGATGTTACACTTTTTCAAGGAGGCTTTGAGGGTGTCCTTGAAGCGTTTCCTCTGCCCACCTGGGGCTCTCTTGCCGTGCCGGAGCTCCGAGTAGAGCTTGGTGATATTGTACCAGCAGCCCACAGGTTGTGCGAGAATCCACTGCCCACTCATTTCAGTGGGATCCGGAGCTGATTCATGCGTTATTGCCTTGAGTTCGTTGTGCCTGCTAATACTACCCTGCAGGGACTCGTGCAGCGACTCAACTAAATGGAGCAAAGGTCAGCCAAGGCCTCATTTAAAATCCGTGCTCTCTCTCTCTTTCAAGTGGACGGGTAACGCGAGTGCTGTAAATTGCAGTGCACCCCTGCTACCTTCTCTCACTGTGTGACGGCTCGAAAAGCTGTCTCAAAGAACCAAAAGCTCTGCACAGCAGCAAGCCCATTTAGGTAGAAGGTTTTTTTGTTGTTCAAGAGCAATACAAACAACCCACAAGCAGAAGCCTTTTCTTTTATGGACATGGGTAGATGGGGCTGGTTTGGAACTTTGAGTTAATTCTTCGCCTCAGTAAAACATGTTGACCTTTCATTGACCTGCACAAGGGCTGTCTAATTTCAAACTTAATGCATTATGGATGCCCTGAGGTTATTAAACTGAGTAATTCAATTACTGCGTGAGTTCAGCGTCGACAAATTCTTGCTATGCCTACCTCTGCTGAAGACAAAGAAAAGCAAGACTTGCATTTATATAGCACCTTACACTTTTGAAGTGCAGTCACGGTTGTGGCGATTTTAACCCGACTCGCTCAGCGTAAACCTGGCTGGCGGGCAGTTAAAATTGCCCCTGGCTCTTGCCTGTCTGAAAGCCGCCCTGATGGCAACATCTTCAATGTTGGCCTGTTCTCCTGAGCAGGCAGCGAGGACACACGCCCGCCCGGAGCCAACAGGGTCCTTCTTTACATATGCCTGCTGCGGCCTGATGACATCATTGAGACTCGACTGTAATTTTAACCCAGGCCTGAAGTTATAATCGAGGCCAATGTAACAAAGGAGAAATGCTTAGTGTAACTGAGCAGTTGTGTGGTAGTTACACTTTCACCGTGGAACGTTGGCCTTTATGTCAAGAGAGCTGGAATACGATGGGGCAGAAGTTGTGTTACAGGTGTACAGAGCTCTGGTTAGACCCCATCTGGAGCACTGCATTCAATTCTGGGCATCGCACATCAGGAAGGATATTCTGGCTTTGGAGGGTGCAGCACAGATTCACCAGTATGATACTGGAGCTAAAAGGGTTAAATTATAAGAACAGGTCATAAACACTAAGCTTGTGTTCCCTTGAATATAGAAGATTAAGCGGTGATCTAATAGAAGTGTTTAACATGATTAAAGGATGTGATGGGGTAGATGGAGAGAAAACTATTTCCTCTGGTGGGGGGAGTCCAGAACAAGGGGGCGTAACCTTAACGTTAGAGCCAGGTCATTCAGGGGTGATGTCAGGAAACACTTCTTCACACAAAGGGTAGTGGAAATCTGGAACACTCTCCCCCAAGAAGCTGTTGAGTCTAGGGGTCAATTGAAAATGTCAAAACCGAGACTGATAGATTTTTGTTGGATTTTTATTAAGGATTACGGAACCAAGGCGGGTAGATGGAGTTAAGATGCAGATCAGCCATGATCTAAATGAATGATGGAACAGGCTTCAAAGGCTGAATGGCCTCCTCCTGTTCTTATGGTCCTATGAGTTTGGGTAGTCTGAATCCAGTGTCACAAAACCACCCCTCATTTGGCACTAATTGACAATGTAAGTGGGACAGGCATAAGGGTGGTTGGTGTGGGAAAGTAAAACAAATGCAACACTGGTTTAGTAGGGGGTGCTCTGCTGAGGTTGGAGATGAGGCCCATTATTGGTCCTGGTGGAGGAAACTTTGCCCTGCCTCCAGCTGTGCTGCACCTGCCCTGCAAGTGCTTGAGGCTGACAAAGAGTGGCTGAAATGGAAAGTAGTTCATTCCTGATAAAGCACCAAAAAAAATAATCATAGAACTGTAAAGAAAATAATCTAAAAGTTAATATCACACATGATCTTAGGGCACCGAGTCAAGCACGTGGTGGACAGATGCAGATAGTGATGTGGTTAAGGAAGGACGGGGTGAAGAGGCAGGACACTGGTGATGAAGCCATGATGTGGAGATGCCGGTGTTGGACTGGGGTGGACAAATGTAGGAAGTCACACAACACCAGGTTATAGTCCAACAGCTTTATTTGAAATCACAAGCTTTCGGAGCGCTGCTCCTTCGTCAGGTGAAGTGGAGAGAAGCATACAGGCACAGCATATATAGTCAGAGAAAACTGCCAGATGATTACAGGTAATCTTTCTAACTGCCCTTTATCACACCTCGGCAGAGAGATAATCACAGCAATCAAAGGTGTGAATGGTGTCCAAACAGGTCAGTCAGGAAAACATTACATCAAAGAACAATGAGGTGGGGTCACAAGGGGTCAAATGTTGCAGATTCTGGGGTCTGTATGAAAAACAGAAAAAAAACAAAAAACTTTGCTGGAAATCACAGCCGAGGTGTGATAAAGGGCAGTTAGAAAGATTACATGTAATCATCTGGCAGTTTTCTCTGACTATGTATGCTGTGCCTGTATGCTTCTCTCCACTTCACCTGACGAAGGAGCAGCGCTCCAAAAGCTTGTGATTTCAAATAAAGCTGTTGGACTATAACCTGGTGTTGTGTGACTTCCTACTGGTGATGAACTAACAGCAGCGATGAAGCCCAGCAGATAGAGGCAGATTTCCAGCATGCTAAGTGGCCCTGTTGTGTTGCACAGATATTACAGGGTAATCTCTTTAAACAAGGAAATACCTATTTTCCAGGAGGTAACCAGAGGACACAGGTTTAAAATAATTGGCAAAGGAAATCAGGGTGATGAGGAGAATTTTTTTTACACAATCAACCACACCATCCTCATCTAATACCACTCCTGTGTTGTTCAACTCAACGGGACTGCCCTCACCTAACCCCACTCGCCTAACCCACAGTAGCCAAAGCACTACATCAATGGCTTCTCATCCCACCTCCAACTTACCTCTGGAGTCTCCCAAGTATCTATTTATGGCCCCCTCCTCTTCGTCCTCTACATGCTGTCCCTTGGTGACGTCATCCATAGATATTTTTTACAACACCCATCTCTATTTCTTCACAACTTCTCTCAATCCCTCCACTGCCTTTGTGCTGTCAGACTGCTTGGCCAACAGCCAATCTTGAATGATCTGAAATTTCGGCCAGTTAAATATTGGGAGGGCCAAAGCCAACGCCTTTTGTCCCCTCCCCCGATTCCATCGCCCTCTCCCTGGCCGCTGTCTCAGACCGTTCGCAACCCTGACATCCTATTCAACCCAGAGCAGAGTTTCTGCCCCCATATCCTCTCCATCGCAAGGTCCACCTACTTCCCCTTCCATAACATTGCTCGTCTCAGCCCATCTACTGCTGTAACTCTCATCCATATCTTTGTCGTCTCCAAATCTGGCTATTCCAATGCACTCCTGGCCGGCCCCCTATCCTCCATGCTCTGTAAACTTGAGCTTGTCCAAAATTTTGCTGCCTGTGTCCTATAATGCATCAGGTCCCACTCACCATCACTCCTGTCCTTGCTTACTCACCTCAATGACCTCAATTCAAGTTCTCATTCTTGTGTTTAAATCCACTTCCTGGCTTTGCGCCTCCCTATTTCTAAACCTCCTCCAGCCCTACTGCCCCCCCCCCAAAGAACTCTCTGTTCCTCTGATTCTAGCCTCTTGTGCATCCCCCCTCTCTTTTACCCACCATTGGCAGCCGTGCTTTCAACTGTCAAAGTCCCAGACTCTGGAATTCCCTCTTTAAACCCCTCTGCTTCTCCATCTCCCTCCTTCACCAAGCTCCTCCGAGATCACTTTCTTTGCTTTGGTGTCTATTTTGGTCTCATTATGCCTCTATGCAGCGTGTTGGGACATTTTCCGACATGTAAAGCATGATATAAATGTCAATTGTTAATTCAAAAGATATGTGGACTTACATTTTGGACTATTTGTGCTGTTAATACGCACAGCAGTATTAACCATCCTTCTGTCTCCTTATGAACGCCCCATATTGATATAAAACAGTTAGAGCAGACTTAAGAACATAACTAGTAACTGATGTTCTTTCCATGGAGGGAGTGCAGCGAAGATTCACCAGACTGATACCTGGGATGGCAGGAATGACGTATGAGGAGAGATTGGGTCGATTGGGCTTATACTCGCTGGAGTTTAGAAGAATGAGAGGGGATCTCATTGAAACTTATAAAATTCTAACAGGACTAGACAGACTAGATGCAGGAAGGATGTTCCCGATGGCGGGGGAGTCCAGAACCAGGGGTCACAGTCTAAGGATAAGGGGTAAGCCATTTAGGACTGAAATGAGGAGGAATTTCTTCACCCAGAGAGTGGTGAACCTGTGGAATTCTCTACCACAGAAGGCAGTTGAGGCCAATTCATTAAATATATTCAAGAAGAAGTTAGATATATTTCTTAAGGCTAAAGGGATCAAGGGATATGGGGAGAAGGCAGAGACAGGGTACTGAGTTTGGATGATCAGCCATGATCTCATTGAATGGCAGAGCAGGCTCGAGGGGCCGAATGGCCTACTCCTGCTCCTATGTTTCTATGTCAAATGGATAGGTCATTTTAATTGGGATTAGTGCAGGCACAGGGGAACAGTTAAAGATCGAGCGCAGCAAGATCAGGAAGCTTATTAGCTGTTGCGGTGCTGAAGAGTTAACCGACTTGGAAGCAAAAAAATAATTGCCCTTTATTCATTCATCGTACTCTCTTATTGTGGTGACAAAGCTCTTGTCTTTTTTCATTATCATTACCCCCACCGAGGCTCATTGAGATTCCGCAGGAGTCTGCTTCTGCCTACGCACTGATGTCACTGCCTACTAAGTACAAGGTCCATGGTCGACTGGTTGATGGCACGGCAGTTTCCGAGCAAGGTGGGGTTTGGGCCGCCAGGAATATATATATATAAATAAACACTGCGCTGAAGGAATGGTGCTCAACTTTGATGTAAGTCAAAGTGCTCACTCGCCGCTCTGTGCCCTTTTTGCGTTTCATTTCACTGGTGTTGAAACTTCTGTCGGATCATTGATCTCTTTTGCAATTTCCCTTTCAAAAGCTTTAATTATTGATCGGCTTTCTCTCCCCAACCGTATGTGCTTATGCTGGGCATCGCCACACAGGGGAGTTTTCAGATGAGCATCTGTCTTATTGTTGTGTGTTTCTGATACTAAACACACGAGTCTTTCCTCCTACTGCCCAATCACTGTCAGCATTTGATCTGTACTCCCTGTCTAACTCATACCGCCTATGGCTACACTGTGTGATGCTAGTCAATAGCCACCATATCCATACTCTGTGCTGGAAAGACCCTCTCGATTATTTATTCCTATCATTGCTATGGTGATACTTTGAAATCTTAACCTTTGTTGAGATCATTAACTCCAGGTCTGATCTGAAGTTAAATACTCCCTCTTTGATGCTCTCCCACACTACTTGGGATTTCCATGCTCACCCTTTAACAAGCAAAATTGCTGCTTCTACCTCTCACTTCTCACTAATTTTCTCAAACCCCCACCCCACCTCTGCTTTTTGGACAGGAACAATCCCCAGAGCAGCGCTAAGCACGAACAAGTAGTCTGCCAGCACTTTCCATGGGAAGTGAACCATTACTTATATGTGTTTGTCAGCTGTGGCCCGATGGGAGCACTCTCACTTCTGAGTTTATGAAGGTTGTGGGTTCAAATCCCACTCCAGTGAGACTTGAGCACAAACTCTAGGCTGACACTCCAGTGCAGTACTGAGGGAGCGCTGCATTGTTGGAGGGAATGGCCCAGAAATCCGGGTCCCCACGGGTGAGTACGCACGGGGTACTCACGCGTAGGCCCAACGAAAGTGCCGGTTTCGTGCATGCACTGCGCATGCGCGGGAAACCGGCACTTCCGTTCCCCTGAAAGAAGGGGTTGACAGGTGGAACGCGTGCGCTGGAGAGGCAGCGTGTGCGCATCGAACTTACAGTTTTTTTGCAGGTTTTTCCGGGAGGGTAAGTCTCCAGCAGTTACACTTTTAAAATGCAGACGCAAGGCCTGCTTTTAACAAGGTAAGTGGTGAATTAATTAAAATTAAAACATTTTTTCCACAGGTTTATTATTTTTAAATACTTTAAAGAAAGGTAAGTTTATTTTTAGCCCCGTTAGAAAATGTAATTAATTTTTTCAAAAATTTAAATTATTGTTTAAAATAGTTATTTCATGTAATTTATAGTTATTTTTAAAATGTGATTTAAAAAAAAAATGTATTTGAAGTTTTAATTATGTTTTGGGGCTTATAGTATTTATAGGTTTGACAGCTCTTCCTGTCAAATCTATGAATACAGATTCCCTGCTACCATTGGCTCTCCATGGCCCACGTGATCCCAGGGGACGCTTCGAACGAACTGCGCCCCTGGGATACGCAAGCACTGCGCGCCGGCAGTTGGAGGAGGCCCAGGATCGGAATCCCACGCGGGCCCACAGCTCAACGGCCGGCGCGCTAGGTAAGTGCAGGTCGGGGGCTTGCACCCGCGGGAAGCCCCCGACCCGAATTTCTGGGCCATTGTCTTTTGTTGGAGATGTTAAACTGAGGCCCTGTCTGCCCTCTCAGTTGGATGTAATAGATCCATTGGTGTAAAGTCTGTGGGTTGTGCAGTTAATTACGACACAGACTTCAGGAGTAACATACAACAGGACTTTACTATTCGAAGGTCAGGGCGAATCTGCCCAATAAGTCATGCCACAGCACTTATATACCGGTGTGGTCACCGTCGGTATTACCGTATACAGAAGCCAAACAAGTAGTGCCACACCTAAAATCGTTCTCTTAAAGGTGAACGGTTACATACACTACAATTGGCACAATAATGAAGAAGAACAGGAAAGTTCTCCCTGATGTCCTGGCCAATATTTATTCCCCAACCAACATCACTAAAAAAAACCAGATGAACCAATCATTTATCTCACTGCTGTTTGTTGGATCTTGCTGTGCAGAAAACTGGCTTCTGCGTTTCCTACATTCCAACAGTGACTTCACGTCTAAAGTACTTAGTTGGCTGTAAAGTGCTTTGGTCATGAAAGGCGCCATTTCTTTCTTTCCTTTCTTTCTCTAAGGTTATAAAACCGAGTAAAACATGTCGCTCCCCCTCCCCAGCATTTTTTAAAAAATTTTTGGAGAAGGCTGTTTGAAATTAGTAAAATGTCTCATAAATACACAGGGCTTGGTGAGACCACACCTGGAGCACTGTGTGCACTTTTGGTCTCCTTACCTAAGAAAGGATATATTTGCCATGGAGGGAGTGCAGCGAAGGTTCACTGGACTGATTCCTGGGATGGCAGGACTGTCGTATGAGGAGAGATTGGGTCGACTAGACCTGTATTCACTAGAGTTTAGAAGAATGAGAGGGGATCTCATTGAAACGTATAAAATTCTGACAGGGCTCGACAGACTGGATGCAGGGAGGATGTTTCCCCTGGCTGGGGGGGGGGAGTCTAGAACGAGGGGTCACAGTCTCAGGATACGGGGTAGGACATTTAGGACTGAGATGAGGAGAAATTTCTTCACTCAGAGGGTGGTGAACCTGTGGAATTCTCTACCACAGGAGGCTGTGGAGGCCAAGTCACTGAATATATTTAAGAAGTAGATAGATTTCTAGACACAAAAGGCATCAAGGGGTATGGGGAGAGAGCGGGAATATGGTATTAAGATAAAGGATCAGCCATGATCATATTGAATGGTGGAGCAGACTCGAAGGGCCGAATGACCTACTCCTGCTCCTATTTTTCTATGTTTCTATGTTTCAATGTTGACAAAGATTAACAGATGCCAAGAGGTTCATTTAAACCAGTACAGATTCTTTTGGATGAAGCCTAATGTTTAAGGTTTAGGATGCCCATAATAGAGGTTTACACTCCAGTTTGTTTGCCAGAAAGTGGAGTGAGTTTCATCGTTGCTCAACTCCATGTGAGGAAAGAACTCTAACTTCATTCTCCTTGAAGGTCTTGAAGGTGCAACTACTCGCTGCTAACCCAGTCTTGGATTGCAATCGAGAATTCCTCATTCAAATGATTGGGAGTATGTATGAGTCACCTTGTTCAAGGAGAGTTGTACTCAGAGATGAGTAAAAGGTTCTGTCGTATCCTAGGGTGCAGTTGCTGTCAGTAAGCTGACAATACCTCCGAGGAGATAAGAGTGCAATTGCGAAAATAGCTCTATGAATATTGTTTTCAAATTTAGTTGATGTGTTTACCTCAAGGAAGTTTCATTATGAAGAGGACATCCACCAATGCTTAGCACACAAACTTCTCGGCAGAGTTTGTGAAATGTTTCAACTGCACGGTTTTCACAGAAAAAAATGGGATCGTTTAAACTCTTCAAGAAGAAAATAAACAACTTGTCAACATGAGGGGCTTCAGTTCTGAGGTGAGGTTGGAAAAGTTGGGACTGTTCTCCTTGGAACAGAGCAGGTTAAGAGGTGACCTAATGGAGGTTTTCAAGATGATGAGAGTGGGTCAATAGCCAGAGGTGATAGATTTCAAATCGCTGGCAAAAGAGCTAGAGGGGAGATGAGGAGATTTTTTTTCGCTCGGAGAGTTGTCGGGATCTGGAACACTCTTCCTGAAAAGGTGGTGGAAGCTGATTCCATCAATAATTTTAAAAGGGAGTGACGTAATAAAACTCACTACGCACTTGGTTTGAGCATAAAGCAAGGCTTTAATCAACTTGTTTCAGAACATGGAGGTGTAGTTGTACTTCACTAGTTCCTTGTCTTACAAAATGTCCCTGGAAAGCTGGGGCCCACGCCCGAGTATTTATACTCCTTGGACGGCGCCACCAGCTGGCCATCCAGCGTTATTTCACGAGTAGTTTCTTGATGAATGATGAGATTTATAACAGGGAGTTGGACAGGTACTTGAGGATGAGGAACTTACAAGGTTACGGACAAAAAGCGGGGATGTGGGACCAATGTCCCTTTAATATTTTTTGTGTAGAGGCCCCTTTAAAATTGCTGGGTGGCCGCGCATGCGGAGTATTTCTTCCAGCTTGTGAGCTTCTGAGAGGCTCCGGATTCACGCGTACCTGCGCACATTAGGGGGAAAATTTGGGTGGGACTAAGCAGGCCTGCACTTTCAAAGAGCCAGCATAGCATGATGGGCCGAATGGCCTCCTTCTGTGCTTTGCGTTTCTATGATTCTATGATACATGGCCTTCACAGAAAAGATTGGATTGTTTAAACTCTTCAAGAAGAAACTAAAGAACTTGTCAATAGGTAAACAAACACAGCAGCCATTTTGCACACAGCAAGGTACCACAAACAGCAGCAAGATGACTGAGCATGTCAGCCTGTTGTTGACGAGGCCAAGAGAAGAATATTGACCAGGAGAACTCCCTGCTGCTATCGAATCTTTAATGCCCACCCAAGCAGATCTCATCTTAACATCGCATCCAAAGTAAAGCACCTGCAAAAAATGCAGCACTCCTTCAGTACAGCATTGAATTGTCAGCTTAGAGGGTGTGCTGAAATCCCTGGAATACGACCTGAAGCAACACTTTCTAAATCAGAGGAAAGACTGCTACCGACTGAACGGAACTGGCATGAACAAGAAGAAGATCATCAAGAAGGGACACATCATTGTAGATTCTGATAAGCAGAGATAATTTATGCCTCGTTTCTACTTCCTACCCATTCTAAAGGCATTCATCATGTCTGCGTTGAGTCCTTGCATATGTGCACAAATCGTTGAAGGTGGCAGTGCAGGTTGAGAAAGCGGTTAAAAAAAGCATATGGGATCCTGGGCTTCATAAATAGAGGCACAGAGTACAAAAGCAAGGAAGTTATGATGAACCTTTATAAAAACATTGGTCTGGCCTCAACTGGAGTATTGTGTCCAATTCTGGGCACCGCACTTTAGGAAGGATGTGAAGGCCTTAGAGAGGGTGCAGAAAAGATTTACAGGAATGGTTCCAGGGATGACGGACTTCAGTTATGTGGATAGACTGGAGAAGCTGGGGTTGCTCTCCTTAGAGCAGAGAAGGATGAGAGGAGATTTGATAGAGCTGTTCAAAATCATGAGGGGTCTGGACAGAATAGAGTGAGAGAAACTATAGGAAGGATATGATTGCATTGGAGAGGGTGCAGAGGAGATTCACCAGGATGTTACCTGGGCTGGAGCGCTTCAGCTTTGAAGAGAGACTGGACAGGCTGGGGTTGTTTTCCTTAGAGCAGAGAAGGCTGAGGGAGGACCTGATTGAGGTGTACAAAATTATGAGGGGCATAGATAGGGTAGATAGAAAGGAACTTTTCCCCTTAGTAGAGGGGTCAATAACCAGGGGGCATAGTTTCAAGATGAGTGGCAGGAGGTTTAGAGGGGATTTGAGGAAAAACTTTTTCACCCAGAGGGTGGTTGGAATCTGGAACTCACTGCCTGAAAGGGTGGTAGAGGCAGGAACCCTCACAACATTCAAGAAGCATTTAGATGAGCACTTGAAACGCCATAGCATACAAGGCTACGGACCAAGTGCTGGAAAATGGGATTAGAATAGACAGGGCTTGATGGCCGGCACGGACACGATGGGCTGAAGGGCCTCTTTCTGTGCTGTATAACTCTATGGGCTCAATTTTGTCAATGGGGAGCTTTTTGGGTTGTAGTCCCGCCTCCATCGACTTGTGGCCAACCCACGCTATTTTCCCTTGATTGACCTTGTTAAGCCCACCCAGCAAGCTCAGCAGGCCAATTAAGGGACACCTGGTTACTGGTGACGTCAGCGATTGACATTTCATCTGTCAAGAGCTTTTGACAGATGAAAAATCAGCGTTTGACAGCTCTGTGAAGCTCTCAAACACTGACAATCTGTCTTCTAACTTGAGCCCTTCTACTCAGACTCAGTTAGTGAGCTCTCCAGACCAGAAAGCAGAGGCTGCAGCTTCTGACAGTTCAGCGGCCATTCTGCTTTCTGTGGATGGCTCTAGATGAAAAGTGAATTGGCAGCTGTCTTTCATTCTGCCAGCGCAATTCACACTTCATCTAGAGCCATCCTTTGTTTCTTAACCTGTCCCATTAACATTTCTTTTGGCCTTGAATATCTCTTAACGTCTCTTAACCTCTCCTGCTTTCTACCCTATCACAGACCTTCCCTTTTGTTCTTTCCTCCCCTCCCCCCTTTCCCAGCCCCTCCACTTGCTTAAAAATCTGTTCCATTTCCTGCTTTTTTCCAGTTCTGATGAAAGGTCATTGACCTGAAACGTTAACTCTGTTTCTCTCTTCACAGATGCTGCCTGACCTGCTGAGTATCTCCAGCATTTTCTGTGTTTATTTCAGATTTCCAGCATCCGCACTATTTTCTTTTTGTACTGACAAAGACAATACTACTTTAAAAGACACTTCTGATACTTGCGGAAAAAATACTGAATCCATCTCAGGGCCAACCTCTAAACAGTCATTAATAACTAGACATTCTTATTATGAACACAGCTAGCTTCTAGCTAGTCATTTATTCAGTACACGTTCTCTGGGTACAGTATCTGTAGAGATGCAGCATGTGTGCTCCTGTGTGCAGGCTGCCATCTTGACTGTTGCCTTGTGGGTACCCTAGTGCCTCATGGGTAATGTAGTCTTAATATATATACAGCTGGGTAGTGTAGTCTTATACATACAGCTATATACAGCTCTACGCAGCTCTACGGCTCCACCTAGTGTCCACTATAGAATGACATGTTATTGATCACTACAGTTTCTCTCTTCACAGATGCTGCTCTGACCTGCTGAGTATCTCCAGCATTTTCTGTGTTTATTTCAGATTTCCAGCATCCGCAGTATTTTGTTTTTGTACTGACAAAGACAATACTACTTTAAAAGACACTTCTGATACTTGCGGAAAAATTACTGAATCCATCTCAGGGCCAACCTCTAAACAGTAAGCTTCATATGGTTTTAAAATGTTACAGGGTCATGGAGGGTTAAACTCAGCACAATATTCTGGATTTTGACACTAATATGGTTCGATACTCCACTAATGCCACAAAAACAAATGTATATCAGACTGTCCTAAGCAATTACCATAATTATTTGCCTTCCCCAACAAGTTCCTGTATGGTCATTGGTTTTATGAAACAAATTTATAACAAAAGTGGCAAGTATGTAAACCTTAAAGTCTTAAATGGTTTTATTCTGTACAAAATTATTCTGGTCAAAACTGGCCAATTCTTGGTCTTGTTGGGTTAAACAGAGACCCCTGTGTCTGTGTCTATGGTTCAAGTGAATGTTAAAGATCCCACGGCATTGGTCAAGGAAGAGAAGTAAGTTTTGTTGGTCTCCGAGTCAGTATTCATCCCTCAACTAACTATCACAAACAGATTAACTGACCTTTCGTCTCATTCCTCTTTGTGGGATGTTGCCATAGCAATATGGATGTTGGCTCCATGACAACAGTCATCACACTTCAAAGTCATTAATGTGCACCACTCCCAGGAGGCATATTGGTGTAATAAGCTGCTGCACAAATGCAAGAATTATTATTATAAGTATATATAAGAAATAACTTTGTTACAAGTGGAACTGTACAGTGTCACTTTTCGCTGAGTTTCTCCCAGTATGTCCTTGTTTTTTTTGGTTTTCCTTTCCAACCTCCCCCTGCTGTCTAGTTCTGTCCATGTTTTCCATCCTCGTTCAGCTTTACATTGAATTTACAGCACAGAAACAGGTCATTCGGCCCAACTGGTCTATACTGGTGTTTAGACTGGTGTTTACTAGATGCAGGAAGGATGTTCCCAATGGCGGGGGAGTCCGGAGCCAGGGGTCACAGTCTAAGGATAAGGGGTAAGCCATTTAGGACAGAGATGAGGAGGAATTTCTTCACCCAGAGAGTGGTGAACCTGTGGAATTCTCTAACACAGAAGGCAGTTAAGGCCAACTTATTAAATATATTCAAGAAGGAGTTGGATATATTTCTTAAGGCCAAAGGGATCAAGGGATATGGGGAGGAAGCAGGGACAGGGTACTGAGTTTGGATGATCAGCCATGATCTCATTAAATGGCGGAACAAGCTCGAGGGGCCGAATGGCCTACTCCTGCTCCTATCTTCTATGTTTATGCTCCACACGAGCCTCCTCCCACCCTATTTCATCCCACCCCATCAGCATACCCTTCTATTCCTTTCTCCTTCATGTGTTTATCTAGCTTCCCCTCAAATGCATCTATACTATTCGCCTCAACTACTCCATGTGGTAGCGAGTTCCACATTCCCACCATTCTCTGAGTAAAGAAATCTCATCTAACGTCCTTACTGGATTTATTAATGACTCTCTTATATTTATGGCCCCTAGTTTTGGACTCCCCCACAAGTGGAAACATCTTCTCTACATCTACCCAAACAATCCCTTTCATAATTTTAAAGTCCTCCATCAGATCACCCCACACTGGAATTTTTTGAGGATGTAACTGGTAGAATAGATAAGGGAGAACCAGTGGATGTGGTGTATTTGGACTTTCAAAAGGCTTTCAATAAAGTCCCACATAAGAGATTAGTGTGTAAAGTTAAGGCACATGGGATTGGGGGCAAGGTATTGACTTGGATAGAGAACTGGTTGGCGGACAGAAAGCAAAGAGTTGGAATAAACGTCTCTTTTTCCGAGTGGCAGGCAGTGACTAGTGGGGTACCGCAGGGATTGGTCCTTGGACCCCAGCTATTCACAATATATATTAATGATCTAGACGAGGGAACTAGATGCTTTATCTCCAAATTTGCAGACGACGCAAAGCTGGGTGGGCGTGTGTGCTGTGAGGAGGATGCCGAGAAACTACAGGATGATTTGGACAGGTTGGGTGATTGGGCAGAAGCATGGCAGATGCAATATAACGTGGATAAATGTGAGGTTATCCACTTTGGTGGCAAAAACAGGAAGGCAGATTATTATCTGAATGGCAATAGATTGGGAGAAGGGGAAGTGCAACGAGACCTGGGTGTCCTTGTGCACCAGTCGCTGAAGGTAAGCATGCAGGTGCAGCAGGCAGTTAAGAAGGCAAATGGTATGTTGGCCTTCGTAGCGAGAGGGTTTG